>NC_058130.1:727802480-727829334 GCF_016433145.1 Gracilinanus agilis | reverse complement strand
GGAGAAGAAGAAGAAGAAGAAGAAGAAGAAGAAGAAGAAGAAGAAGAAGAAGAAGAAGAAGAAGAAGAAGAGGAGGAGGAGGAGGAGGAGGAGAGAAGAAGAAGAAGAGGAAGAGGAGGAGGAGGAGGAGAACATGTATTAAAGCTATGTTAACCACTGAGTGGTGTTTTCCCAAGAAACTAGAGGTAAAACATGAAGGAAACAAAAGAAGCTGAACATATCTGTTCCCCAGACTCCTCTTCAATTTGTGTCTCTTGTCCCCTTTGTGTTCTTCAGTTATGAGGTCATGCTGCTTTTCACCAAAAGTAAATAGGATCACACACAAATGACATATATGTATATATATATATATATGTTGGAGGGAATATTACAACCAACAAGAAACTATCTGGCAGGCCACTGATCCCCTCCAGATGCTGAGCTCTAGCTTCTAAGCACACATAAGATAGCCCAGATGCTCAACACCACCTGAAGGCCCAACAGGCAGGGACCACTGAGCAATGTGTCTGGGGAAACATTCCATCTTCTGTACAAGCTGCTCAGGGGTGGCAGTTCTTCCTCTTTGCTGGCTGGTAGATGGGGAGAGAGGGGGGAGCATCCATCAGGTTTGGGCTCTGCCTTCCTGGAGCCTCCATGGAAAAGCTGGAGTGCTTTAGCGAAACTTTTCTCATTTCATCTACCACTTGAAGAAGACCAGTCCTGCAAGGACTGCATAGCCCAACACCAAAAAGAGAACTTTCAAGAGACGGTCATTCTTGTCTTCTAATTCTTTCACCAGTATTTCAAAGAAGGTCACAAAGAGGAAAGTTCCTCCTGCAAAGCCCTGTAGCAGCACCGAGGCCACACTGCTGGCCACCCCTTTGGTCCTCTCAATGCCCACGCCAATCCCAATGCCCAGAGGGATCATCAAGCTCACTGTGACAGCCAGCTTGGCTGCATCTTTCATCGGCAATGAGCTCTTTGCCATGTTGATCCCCAAGGCCACAGCCACTAATGTCTCATGAATGGCCACACCAACAAACAAGCTCATGACTTTGTCCCCCTCTTCCTGCAGGCCCAAGGCCAAACCCTCAAAGATAGAATGAGCAGACAGAGCAAAGACGAGGCTGAAGAGACGGAGCGGGCTGGAGCGGGAGAGCTCTTGAACATTTAAGCCATGACCATGGGAGTGATGACCATGCTCTGGGTAAAAGTTGTGTCCACGGGAGTTTCCAATAAAGGGGCTCTCGTACTCTGAGTCACTTCCCACATCAGAGCCTGCATTGAAGGTCTCTAGGTCAATGAAAGAGGGCTTCTCCTTTCTGAAGGTCAAAATGACCTGCTCCACAAAGACAGTCATGAAGAACCCCAGAAGCATAATGGTCTCTGCTAAGGGATAGTCTGTGGTGATGTTCCCAACTTTCAGAACTTCTTGGAGCTGAAGCAAAGGACAAAAGAAAAACCATGAAAGACTTAGAAGTAAAATAAGTGTGGCTATCTTCATAAAAATCCATCATGTGGAAGTCAATCTCAACACAGCACCTGAGACCAAGGTCCCCATGGCAATAGATTAGTGTGGGGAGAGGCCATCATGGGACATTCATTCATTCATTCATCAAACATTTACTGACACCTAACATGTAGGCATTGTAGAGAGTACAAATATACATAAAATACTGTACCTGTGCTTTAGGAGTTTGCCATCTAATGAGAGAATAAAACTTATACAAAAGGAACTAGAACACAAGGCAATATAAGATAATCATAACTAATAATAATAGTTAACATTTATAAAGCACGTTACATGTATTACTTATGCCTTATTTGATGAATGACTGAATGATATGAACAAGGAGTATGTGGTGATTAAGGAACGCTTCATGGAGGATGTGGCATGCAAACTAGGCCCTGAAAAGTTAACAGGATTTTAATACATATATAAACAGGCAGGGGGCGATGGAGGTGGGAAGAAGGAGGTCTGAGGACAATGGTCAAAGATGAAAAAGTGCAAGTCATGTGCAAGGGATAGTTAGTAAACCATTTTAGCTGGAATGGAGAGTTCACTTAAGAAACTAGGACTATATAAGACTAGAAAGATGGGGAGGGCCTAAATCCTGGAGGATCTTAAATGTCAGGCTAAGGCAGCATCAGCAGAGCAAGGTCCTGAGGAGTTTTCAACCAGAGTCAACATGTTATTTTGTGTATACCAGGACAAATTAGAGAGGAGAATGACTAGACCCAGGAAAGCAACTAAGATAATCCAGGTATAAGGTAAAGGACTTGAACCAGGATGGGGGCCATAGGAATATTAAAAAAAAAGAAGATGAATGAGAAGTTACAAAGGCAGTATTTAGCATGCTAGTGACTGATTAGATGGAGGGGATAAGGGAAAGGGAAAAGTCAAAGATGGCTCTGAGATTCTGAGCTTGGGTGATTTCAAAGTAAACCTGTAATACAGATTTCAAGACCAACAACATAAATAAATAAAGAGCTATTAAAGTCATTGTCCTTCTTAGGGAAATAGCCCACGGGGAGGCTGGTAGTGACAGTAAAATACCAGGTTATATTTTCCACATGTGGTTAATTTGGGATACTTGTGTGGCAAATCGAAGCTCTAGAGGGGAAACCAGGAAATCAATTCAATAAACATTTTAGAATTGTCTATCAGGTGAAATACTGGAAAGGGAGCTAGGAGCCAGAGTACTGTGCTAGACACCAAGGAAAACGTTAAGTTTAAATAAGACAATCCCTGCTGTCATGGAGTTTAGTCCAAGAGGGAGATAACATACATAGATAACTTTAACATAAAAGAATACATAACCAGATAAGGATGTTAGAAAAGTCTGACTACACATGCACCCAACAACACTGATTCATTCTAATTCCCATTGAGGAATATGCAAAAGGAGAGAAATCCCTCTAATTGTTCCAGAATTCATCCTCATATCCTGCTGAAAACCTTGATGGAATCTCCCAGCTTTCAACACCATCAGTCTCATGCTTAGAACACTGTCAAATATGGTGAACTGCTCGTCACAAGAATGGCAAACAGCAAATGGTGGAGAGACATGACAGCTGAGATAAGTGGGTCAGGAAGACAGTATTAGTATCTCAGAGAGAATGGGGCACCACTGGGCACAGAGGCAGAGGAAGGCATAGGCAGAGCCTTGAGCTACATTCCAATTATTTCCCAGGAGACTTTTGCCACAATGGGACCAAGGGAAAACAACTGGATCAAGTGACAGCTGATTGCACTAGTACTTCCCCAGGTCAGGGAGCAAGCCAGGGGCAAGACCTGGAGCAAAGAGGCACATATGTAGTGGTAAGAAGAAAGAATGAGTGGTAAAAATGAGCAGTTAAATTCGGTGAAGAGGCCAAGTGAGGTTCAAATACTATAGCAAAAGCATCCATGATATTTGCTCCTGGATCTTTCTTACCTCCGGTTGTCATTGTGCTGGGTGGAAGTGTTCACTGGTGTCTGTTAGTCTGGGGTCAAGGCTCAGGCTGCCCCACTACCCAAAGGCACACCAAAATTAGGAAAGTAAACAATGAGAAGAGCTGTGATCAGAGCCACAGTAGAGATGTCTAGCTGGATTATACCCACTGAACTTATTTTCAATCCCCCAGGGCCTGGAAAAGGGACTTATTAGTAGACAATATAAATAGCATATGGGCTTAATTGCTATTGTCTTCACATCAGGTAGAAGGATATTTCATGGAGGAAGGTGAAGAAGATAAATATGGAGTTTTGCGAAGCATTTATACTTCCAAACTTTGTTTCCATTACTCTTCATTGTGAATGCTCCAATTTAGCTAGGATAGTCTCTTCACTGTCCCTTTTGAAATTCATTCTCACCTGGTGTAAGCAAGCAATGCTTCTGATCTGGAAGGCTTCTCTCCAGCTATTTAAATGCTTCTCACTTTGCTAAGACCCAGTTCAAGCCTCATCCCCTCAGGAATCTGTCCCTAAATACTCCACAGCCTACAGTAATCTATCCCCCTACACTTTTTTTAGACTTATTGTTTGCATATCACATAATGACTGGTATTGTTATGTGTGTGTATGTGTTGGCTGCCAGGATAGAAGATGAATGACTCGAGCAAGAATCAGATCTCAGAATATGAAACAAAGAACACACAATGTTTGACCTAGACAGAAGCTTACAAAACACAATGCCAGAGATGGGAGGGCACTTAGAAAACATAACATACAATATCAGACAAACAGAACCTTGAAACATAGAACATAAGATGTCAGAAGTGGAAAGATCCTTAGAACATAGAGCATACAATGCCAGAGGTGGAAGAAACCTTAGAACACAGAATATAAAATAACTGAAATGGAAGAAACATTAGAACACTGAAGACAGAATGTAAAAGCTGGAAGGGACTTTAGAACATCAGACCTAGTTAAGTCATCTACAGCCCAGAAATCTTCAATCTATTGTGAGGAAGCGCTCCTTTTCCTTTTCCTGAAACCCTGGGATTAGTAAGGGGAAGGAGAGAAGTCAGCAAGGGGAAGTGCCTCATCTGGGGTTTGAGGCAGATAGTAAATTCCTTGAGCAGACCTGAGAAGAGGCTGCACACTGCAGGCTATATTCCAGTCCTGGCTGGGAATCAAGTCCAACAAAAAAGGGAACGTGGCTACAATCACCAACTTGGAGATCTGACAGCTAAGTCTTTGGGATCTACTAGTGCCCAGGGTCCTACCTCAGTCACACACTTTAACTTAGAAGAGATCTAAAGGAAGCTGTCAATCCTCTAATTTTAAAGCTGAGGGAACTGTAAAGCCCAGAGAGGGTCAGTCTTATGTTCTTTAAGATCCTTTGATACATTATGCTCGATGTTAAGCACACTCTGGTTATCTGTTACATAAATTGCTGGGGAACCTCTGGCTGAAGAACTCCATAGCTGCCCCATCCCAATAAGCATTCCTACCTTTTCTCTCACAGCAGGGAGCAAGGCATTGAAACAGGTAGCCAAGAAAACACCACCTCCAAAAGAATTGCAGAGTGAGAGGACTTTCTTGGAGCGATGGGCTTTCTCATAATCAGCCTCGATGATCTTCACGGGCAGGATGGAGCCAAGTAGCATGAGGATAAACACCCCCACCAGGCACAGCACTTTGGCTACTAAGATCTTGGTCATGTTCACAGCCAGCAATGTTCCACCCGCTGGTGTCCCAAACCAAATGTATCCGAGGCAGCACTCTGGAGGTGCTAAAGGACCCAGAGCACCATCCAGGGACACATGCTTCCAAGTAGCAGCTGTGAAGATCAAGCAAGTAAATATTAAGGCTACACAGTTTCTAAGCACATGCCATCAGGGGTTCATCAACTATGAGGGAGAAGGAATGAGTTTTCTGCCACCTAAATCTCTCCACTAAAATGCTATTCCAATTCTTCATGGAGGAGATCCTAGGCTCTTAAGGAAGCCAAAGTAGAAGACTAACACAATAATGTGGGATGATCAACTGTTATAGACTTAGCTATTATTGGCAATGCAATGATTCAGGATAATTCTGAGGGACTTAAAGACAAAAAATGCTATCCACCTCCAGAGTCAGACTACAGAGGAAAGCATCTGATTTTTCAATGGTTTATTTAGGTTTATGTTTTAGGGTTTTGGTTTTTATGAGATTACTCATTTAAAGAAATTAACAATATGGAAAAATGTTTTGCATGATATTACATATATAATCTAGATCAAATCACCTGCCAGCACAGGGAGGGGGAAGAGAAGGGAGGGAGATAAATTCAATTATAGAAAAATTTGTGTGGAAATTTGTTATGACATATAATTGGCAAAAAAATAAAAATAAATAAAAAAGCAGGAGACTACAAATTTGATCCAGTTCCACCAGACTGGAAAGACTTAGGACAGTGACTTTTCAGTCACAGCAGCTTTCATAAACCATCTACTAATTTTGGGGGGTAGTGGGCAATCTGAGTTAGTAAAGGGAAGGTGCCCACAATTAAAGATCCTCAAAGTATTATTGGGGTGGTGGTGATAAGACATGCACAGAGAAAGATAGCATAAGAGAAGTAGTAGATAAGAGTAGAAAGCATATTGGACATAAAGACCAAAGGAGGACCAGGGTTTGAATGTCAGAACAGTCATGAGACCCTGGACAGGTCACATAACCTAGTAGAACCTCAAATTTTGCTTCTGTAAAATAAAGATGACAGGCAATCTCTGCCCTGCCAACCTCACAGAACTGAATGGAAAGTGCTTTGTAAATTTTATATATATTCATATATATGTAGATGTATAAACTATAAATATACACATATATTTATAAATAATAAATAAATAAAAACACACACACACACACATATATATACACATACATATACATATATATATATATATACACACACACACTATAGAATAGGATAAGTGCAAGAGGGAATATAAAGAGATCCCAAAAGGAAAAAAATTATTTCCAGGAGGCCCATGTATGTGTGTGTAAAGCCCAGGTGAGACTCAAACTAGGCCTTAATGGAGTATGTGACGATTCAGGAAAGGAAGTCTGAATCCCCTAGCATGCAAAAGGAACCTGGGTCCCAGTGGCACTGAAGGATGACAGGGTATAAGCAATGGCATAACTGAAATACTTTGGGGCAGCTAGGTGGCTCAGTGGACAGAGAGGCAGGAGGTCCTGGGTTCAAATCTGACCTCTGATGCTTTCTAGCTACATGACTCTGGGTAAGTCACTTAACCCCCATTTGCCTAGCCCTTACTACTCTTAGATGTCTTAGAACTGATATTTAGCATCTATTCTATGACAGAAGATAAGGGTTTAAAAAGAAATGAACAAAAACAATTGGATTTGAAGTCAGAAGACTTGGATTCAAGTCTTGACTCTATCATTTACATCTGGGTGAATTTAGGCAAGTTTCTACCCCTCTATGGGCCTTGCTTTCTACATATACAAAATGAGGGCACAAAACTAAATCATGTCTATGGTCACATCTAGCTGTAAAGCCTATGAAATCCTAAAGCACTACAGAAGTATGAATTAGGATGCCACTCAGAATATGAGAAATGCAGGAGTATAAAGTGCTGTGAGACTGGATAAGGGAGAGATCATTTCCAGCTAGGGAGGTGAAGAGGAGAGTGGAAGAAAGTTTCCAACAAGACTTCACAGAAAAGTGGGTCTGGAGATGGACTTTGAAGGATAATCCAAGTCAGAAATGGACATCTGACCAATAGCTCACAAAGGACAAGCAGTGAGAGAGGCCTAATACTGCAAGAAAATGGAAAATTATGTGGTAAGAGTTCAGATTTGGAGTAAGGCCTGGGTTTGGGTCCTGGCTCTGTCCTGAATTTAAAGCAACTGTCACAGATACTTGTAAGACCTTGGACATGTCCCTACTAGGCCTTAGTTTCCACTTCTGTAAGGTAAGAGGGTTAGAAAAACTGAAGTCTAAAGCTCTTTCTCAAACTTGTCTCCCATGATCTGAAAGGAGTGCCAATGTTAAAAAACAGGGACTAAAAAACCAGTCCACTTCATTTTTTACAAACAGAGAAATTGAGACTCAGACAAGCTAAAACACTGTTAGGACAACCTATCTGCCTTTTATGGCTAAGTCTAGATATCTGTTGCATAGGAGTGTACATAAAGCACTTCACAATTTTATAAAGCTGTATATTATCACTATATTTAAGGGAATAAATATTAGACTAGTAGTCAGAAGACCTGGAGTCTAGTGTACATCCTGCCATTGACTAGGGCAAGCACTTAATAAATGTTTATTGACTGACTGATTCTGAACAAGACTTTTAGTTTAATTGATGAGGTTGAATATGATGATTTTAAAGTTTACTTCCAGGTATGCAACCTTGCAGATATACTATAGTAGGAAAAGTGCTGTCTTTAGAATCAAAATTTCTGAGTTTGAATGTTATTCCTGACAGTTAAAATCATGGTGAACTTGAACAAGTCACCTCACCTTCTCTGGGCCTCAGTTTCTTCCTCTGTAAAGTGATAGGCCAATCAATCAATCAACAAACAATTATTAAGGGAGTGAGGGGGTTGAATGGATTGAGAGCCAGGCCTAGAGATGGGAGGTCCTGTAGCCAAATCTGGCCTCAGACACTTCCTACGTGTGAGACCCCAGGCAAGACATTTAACCCCCATTGCCTAGCCCTTAGCACCTTCAGTGCCTTGGAACCAACACATGGAATCTTCTGTCTTAGAATCAATATCAATACTGTGTATTGGTTTCAAGGCAGAAGACTGGTAAAGGCTAGACAATGGGAGTTAAGTGACTTGCCCAGATCACTTAGGAAGTGTCTGTGGTCAAATTTGAACCCAGGACCTATCCATTTGAGCTACCTAGCTACCCCATAAGGGTTTTTAAAAGAAAAACAAAAAGAACTATTAGGCACTGGACTCAATTGGTGTGATACAAAAAACAACAACTGGAAACTATCACTACCCTTAAAAAGCTTCTTCTTTTTTTTTTTTTTTTAAACCTTTACCTTCCAATACTATGCATTGGTTCTAAGGAAGAAGAGTGCTAAGAGTTAGGTAATGGGGGTGAAGTGACTTGCCCAGGGTCACACAGCTAGGAAGTGTCTGAGGCCACATTTGAACCCAGGACCTCCTGTCTCTAGGTCTGGCTCTCAATCCACTGAGCCACCCAGCTGCCCAAGTAACTTCTATTTTAAAAGGAGAGACACTTCCAGTCTCTGCTAAATTGCTACCTTCTCTACAGGACTTCTTTCCTGTTCCTTAATTCTAGCACCTTATCTCTGGGCTCTTTATCTACAATTTATCTTGTTTTTAACTGAGTTCCTTGAAAGTAGAAACTATCTCATGTCCTTCTTTACATCTCCTGCCTGGCACACAGTAGGTGCTTACTAATTCTCACATCACACAACAATGTAGAATTTGATAGCCTCTTCTACACTTATTAATGTCCCTTCTAACATTTATCACTGGTTACTAACTTACCGGAACAGGAATGTTAAAGGCACATATAGAATAGAGACAAAGTATCCTTAGAGAGAAAGAGAGGGAATTAGGGAAGGTTTCCTGCAGACAGTGGCATCTACTTAATGTTGATTTGATAAATGGAAGTCCAATGCATGACTTGGAGGATGCTCTCTAATGTCCCTTGCAGTTCTTCATCTAATTGCTGCCACAACAAGCGTGATGTAGGGTTATGGGATCTGGGTGTGGATGGGGGTTGAGGGGAGGAAGTACGCCTGGGTTCGAATCCTGACTTTGTCACTACCCAAATGACCTTGGAAAAGTCTCTTCTTTGGATCCCAGGCTCAGAACTGGAAGGAAGCTTCTTGCCTCGCCCCTTCATCTTACAGAAAAAGAAACTGAGGCCCAGGGGCGAGGGGGAAGGAAGAGATTTGTTCAAGGTTCGTGGTCCCTGCCTCCTCCAAGCGGAATCTCAAGCTTCCTCCTCTCCCCCTCCTCGGGGTTGTTACTGCCCCACCTCCCCCACCCCGTGGGTAGGGATGGTGGGTGGGGTCCGGGCCTGGCAGCGCCAAGGAGAGACCGGAGACACAGGCCCGACTGCAGCCTGCTGAGGCGGTGGGTCCGAACCCCTCTGGCCCGGCTCCTTTAGCTTGCCTCCTCCACTGCCCCAGCCCACCGTCTCCGCCTCCCGCCCCACAGCCCTTGGGTCAGCACCACCACTTACTTCCCACCAGAAACAGCGCCCGGGGCCAAGTCGCCGCCTCCGCCTTCGGCCAGCCAACGCCTGAAATCCCGCCCCCTCTCGGAGCTTGACCCTGCCCCTACTGCCTCACCGACGTTCTATTGGTGATTTTTCACGCCGCAAGCGGAAATCTCGCATGTCATTGGTTGGGATGGCCATCGATTGCATCGTCAGCCCGCCCACCCAAACACCTCGCCGAATAGGGTTTAAGGAATGTGTATACCCTCTAGGGTGGCGGAGTGCTCCGAGGAAAAGGAGCCGGGGAGAAACAGCCACCTATAGGGAAAAGGTTCTGGTGTTTGGAAGCTTTAAGAGCTGTCCAAGAGTGATGGTGCTGAATCTCCCTTGAACTCAAGGATGGTCTTTGCACCTTTGCACAGATTATTTACCCAGCCCCCACCAGGAGACAGACCTACCGCATTGTTTGGATGGAGGAGGACCTCTTCTGGAAAAATAACCACAAATAATAGCTCATATCTATAGACACTTGAAGGCTCAAGGTACTTTCCTCCCAAGCTCTGAGCAGAAAAAGTAGGTGAGGGATTTAAGGTGGTCAGGGATTCCCAGCTTTATAAAAATAGATGCTATATCTTCACTCTCTCACCTGCCCCCATCCAATCTACAGCTAAGTCCTGTCCATTCTACCCTCATAACATCTCTCCTATATGCTCTCTTCTCTCTCCAGACACTGCCATCACCCTGATACCGGCCTTCATCCCTTCAAACCTGAACTATTGCAATAATCTTCTGATTGGTCTCCCTAATTCATCTCTTTTTACTCCAATTCATTCTCCACTCAGCCATCAAAATAATCTTTCTAAAGCTCATGTATAACCATATCATTCCAATATTCAATAAACTTGAGAGGCTCCCTAGGATCAAATATAAAATCTTCTGATTTTTACAGTCTTTCATAATCTGATCCCTTCCTACCTTTCCAGGCTTGTTACACCTTACTTCTCTCCATATAATCTGTGATCCAGTGAAATTGGCCGCCTTGCTATTCCTCGTACATGATACTTCATCTCCCAACTCCATGAATTTTCACAGCTGTCTCCCATATCCAAAATGCTTTTCCTCTTCATCTCTGCCTCCTGGCTTTTTTTCAAGTTTTAGCTAAAATCTCACCTTCTGCAAGAAGCTTTTCCCAGGCCCCCTTAATGCCAGTATCTTCCCTCTGAAATTATCTAGTTAAACCATATGAATCTTTGTACATAGTTGTTTGCATGTTGTCTCCCTCATTATATAGCTAGTACTTTTGAGGGCATGGAATATTTTTGCTTTTCTTTGTATCTCCAGGGCTAGTGTAATACCTGGTATATAGCATGCACTTTGATTGTTTACTTGACTTGACTTATGAAGGGGTGCAGAATTCTCACATCACACTAAAATGTAGGATTTGATGGCCTGTATTACAGATTTATCATCAAGATAAGGTAGAAAAATAATAGGAATAAGAATCAAAAGATCTAAGTTTGAATTATAGCTGGATGACCCTGGACAAATCATTCCACCTCTTTATCTGCCTCTTTTTCTATAAAATGGGCATTAAGATATTTTCTCTACCCACTTCAGGATATCTAAGTGGTACAATGGATAGAGTGCTGAGTCTAGAGTCAAGTAGACATCTTCTTGAGTTCAAATTTGGTGTCAGATACTTAATAGCTCTGTGACCTTGGGCAAGTCACTTAACCCTATTTGCCTTGATTTCATGATCTATAAAATGAGCTGGAGAAGGAAATGGCAATCTACTACAGTTTCTTTGCCAAAAAAAATCAGACATGACTGAGTAGCATCAACACCTACTTCAGAATTGTTGTGAAGAGGAAGTTTGGATAATCTCAGAACACTGTAACATTATTATTAGTAGTAGTAATAGAAATAATTTCTAACATATTATTCTAAAACAATGAACTTTCAATGCAATTATTAACAGCACCTGGAGCACAATATACCAAGTGATGTTTGCTTTTAAAAGCAGTCACATTAGAATTACTTTAAATTTATTCCCAATAGGTTGCCATTGCTAAGACACATTTTTGGAACTGTCTTTACAGCCAGACAAAGCACTCAATTTCATTACTTGGCAGATATTCCATTTTGCTCCAAATATTATTCACTGTGAGACAGCTCCTACTTCTATGGCATTTTATGATGTACTTTCCTCAAAACAATTATGTGAAGTAAATATGAAGGACAAGTATTACAATCCTAGCACCAAGCAGTTTCCAAGTCCAGTTCCTCCAGCATCTTTGATATTTCACTCTTAAAAATCATCTAGTCTAATACTATCTTGAATTAATCTTCAGTATTCATAGTAAATGGTCATTGACCTCATATCCAAACACCTATGATGGGTTATTCATTGCCAGTTGTTTTTTGTATAGCTTTAACTATTAGTATGTATCTTCTTGTATCTACTTTTGGAGATGACTTTCCAGAACTAGATCTACAGATGTTATGATTAAAATTATCTTGAGAGATTGATTTTGGGGTAAGAATACAAGTATACCGATTATATCAGGTTTATTTGTTAGAGCAGTATCATAATCAATAAAGTGATATAGTTCTCCAAAGCTCTCTCTGGACTAGAGACAACTCAAACTGAGTCAGGCAGCTTAATAGATTTTTAGAAGTTCATTATTTAGCCCTTCCTTTGAACATCCCAATACATCTTTAATTAGTGATAACTAATTAAGAGGTAGTCCATCAATCTATACATCCGTCCCCAAAAGTGGGCAGGTAAAACATGCAGGAAAAGAAATTTTTCCCCTTCATTTATTAACCAAATTCTATTAAAAATTAAAATATTCCTTTGGATGCCCAAGGTAAAAAAAAATGCAAAAAGCAGCAGACTAGATGCAATTTCTGACTGACACCCCCCCAACACAGGAATCCACTGTAATTCTTCCTAATATACAGGAATTAATATGGCATATGAAAAATAAATTCTCACACAGCTCAGTGTGATGCCTTTCCTAAGCTCCCTTTCTTTACTACATTTCTATTTGCTTTCTGGTTATCTTCACATGAATATCCAAGAACAATAACAGAGGATGATGGAAAGAGCATTGGACCTAAACTCTGGTATAATGGAAAGAGATATGTCTGAGAAATCAAAAATAAGAGTTCAAAATCAACTTTGCCAGTTGCTTACATAAGTTATGTGAACAAGTCACTTAAACTTCTCTAAACAATTTTTCGGGGCAAAATCGGGATAATAAACCTTTTTCAACCTACTTCATGAATAATTAGTCCCTTCCTTTCCAATCTGTCCTTCACAGATATGATCAGGTCATTCCCCAAAAATTCTAGGGTCCTTATTGCCTTCTCCAAACTATTTTTGTGATTTTTTCACAATATTCTTCAAGTCCTATAAATTCCATTGAAACCAAACTAATTGTGCTATTCCCCAAACAAAACAGGCCAATTCTCATCAAGAAGCCATTCTCAGGCCTGAAATCTACTTCCTCCTATCTCTGTCTTTAGGAATCTTTGTCCAAAGCTCAGTTCCTCCTCTTAACCTTACCCTAATCTCTAACTGAATGTTTTCTCTCCCTTGCCAAATATTCAATGAGAATTTTGCTGAATCTGTGTACCTCTCGTATTCCCCATTAAATTAAATTCAATAAACTTTTATTAAGTACCTACTAAGTGCCAGGGACTTCACTAAGTGCTGAGAGGAATATAAGAAAAAGAAAGAGCTCCTGCCCTCAAAAAGGTAACTATCTAATCCCAGGAAGATAATAAACAAAAAGAAGCTTAAAAGGGGAAGAGAAGGTTAGACCACTAGTCAAATACTGTATTACAACTGGTGGGAAATGACTGTACTAAGATCTTTCTAAATCCTCTTTAAATGGAGCCTTAGGGAGGAATTTTTTGCTTTGCCCTATAGTCTTCCAATTAGAGAGAGAGAAACTACTGAAGATTGGATATGAGATAGAGTGATGGAGTGGATAGTGTAGTACTGGACTTGGAGTCAGGAAATTTATTGTTCGGTTGTATTTCATTATAACTATTCTTTATTACTTTTATGGTTTTCTTGGCAAAGATTGGAGTGATTTGCCATTTCCTTCTCCAGGTCATTTTTAAAATGAGGAAATGGAGGCAAATAAGGTTAAGTGACTTGCCGAGGGTCACACTAGTATCCCAGCAGATTTGAGGCCTCTTAAGGTCCCTTCCCCTCAGTTCCCTGAACTTGGGAAGATGACTCTTCTTGATTCTAAGTCTGGCATTCTATCCACTGTGCCACCTCACTGCTCCTTGAGATTCTGAATTTTAGGAGATATTGACAAAACTAGAGTGAATCCAAGGAGGGGCAATAGGATGATAAGGTGATTCAAACTGTGATGAGGGTCAGCTGAAGAATCTGGCTATGGAGAAGATTTGAAGGGCTCTCAGGATGGAAAAAAATTAATCCTGTTTTGCTTTATCCAAGAGGGCAGAACTAATAGAAGCAATAGGATCATATATTTAGAATTGGAAAGGGACCTTTAAAAGGTCAAAATCCAACCTTCTCTTTATACTGATGGGGAACCTGAGGTCCAGAAAAGTTAAGTGACTTGGCCAGAGCCACACAACTTTTACTTAAGTGTGTGTCTCCATCAATATAATTCCAGTGTCTGGAAGATCATAGGATAATATACAATGTAAGCAATAGGTTAATAGATTTAGAACTGGAAAATGACCTTTAAGAGGCCATCGAGTCTTCTCCACAAGATCCTCAAGACAGTAGGAAACACTTTAATTGACCCTCCTTTTGTACTCACTCTAGTTTGTCAGTATCTTTCCAAAAATTCAGAATTTATTGGACACCTACTATGCAAAGTTCAGGTGCAAGACTAAAATGAAGACAGAGGGAAAGGCTGGAACAGCTGAGATTAGAACATGGAGTTCTGTTGCCTTGGATTGCTTGAACTGGGAGCAAAGAAAGCATATTTTATTTTTATAGTCAATCTGGCAGTTCCTGTGGGAGTGGATGGGGAAGCGGGAAAGCTTGTACTTATTCTGCATAGCTACTTCTAACTGGGCCACAATTACACAGCAGGCCATTAATCACTTAGACAACATTGCCATGATTCTGAAATCTCAAGTGAGTTGATTTTCTCTATAATCTCCTTCAATAGTGATTAGTGCCATCCTCAGGAGGCATAATCCTTTCAGTCCAGCAGATCCCAACTCAGTAGATAGCCTCCATAAGAAGCTGTGGCCACAGTATTCATTACCTAGGGACTAGAGAGTGTTCTTGCAATGAACCTACTGGACTTTGATCTTCAGAATACAAACCATTTGCACTTCACAACTCTCAAGTCTTAAGGGGCTGGCTAGAGCCTACACTCACCTAGAATGGTCTTTTACACTAAATTTTTTAAATTAAAGTTTATTTATTTAATTAATTTAGAATATTTTCGATGGTTACATGATACATGTTCTTTCCCTCTCCTCCTCCCTCCCTTCTCCCATAGCCAATGAGCAATTCCAGTGGGTTTTACATGTATCATTGATCAAGACCTATTTCCATATTATTAATATTTGTAATAGAGTGATCCTTTAGAGTCTACACCCCCAATCATATCCCCATCAACCCATGTGATCAAGCAGTTGTTTTTCTTCTGTGTTTCTACTCTCATATTTCTTTCTCTGGGTGTGGATAATGTTCTTTCTCATAAGTCCCTCAGAATTGTCTTGGATCATTGCATTGCTGCTAGTAGAGAAGTCCATTACATTGATTGTGCATAATGTATCAGTCTCTGTGTACTCTTTTCTCCTGGTTCTGCTCCTTTCACTCTGCATCAATAGAAGAGCCTTTTAGATTTCAGAGTTATCTCCATTACAAGAGAGTATGACTTCTAATCAACAAAGAAAACTATCTGCCTCAAAAGCACAAGTCCTACTCCTAGAGACAGAGTCCTTTCTGACTTGTAGCTGTTCTTGTTTCACCATTAATTCCAGGAAATGGTTCTGATTCTAGAAGATGTGTATTTACCAATGGTTCCTTTTTTTTTTTTTTAAATCTTACTTTCCATCTTAGCATTAACACTAAGCATTAATTCCAAGGCAGAAGAATGGTAAAGGTTAGGCAACTGGGGTTAAGTCTCTTGCCCAGGGTCACACATCTAGGAAGTGTCCAAGGTCAGATCTGAACCCAAACCTCTCGTCTCTAGACTTGGCACTTAATCCACTGAGCCACCTATGTTCAATTATCATTTTTGTGCATATAATTCTCAGGTATATGTATATCTCACTGCTAAAAAGTTTTTCCTGACTTTAAGCCTCCATTTACCTCTTTGTAATCCAACTATTTTTCCTTGTTCTGCTTTCTAAACAGAACAAGTCTAATCCCTCTTCTAAATGGCAGCCTTTTATTTATTTATTTCCCCCCCGAAACAATTTTTTCCTTTTTTTTCAAATTTCTTTAATTTTTATTTTGAATGTTTCCCCATAGTTACATGTTTCATGTTCTTTCCCTCTCCCCCAAATCCCCCTAATTCCCCTTAGCCTACACACAATTCCACTGGGTTTTACATGTATCATTAAGACCTAATTCCATATTATTGATAGTTGGACTAGAGTTATCGTTTAGCATCTACATCCCCAATAATATCCCCATCAGCCCATGTGTTCAAGTAATTGTTTTTCTTCTGTGTTTCTCCTCCCACAGTTCTTCCTCTGAGTGTGGCTAATTTTCTTTCTCATAAGTCCCTCAGCCTTGCTCTGGATTCTTGCATTGCTGCTAGTAGAGAAGTCCATTATGTTCTTTTGTGTTCTCCTGGTTCTGTTTCTTTCACTCTGCATCAATTCCTGGAGGTTGTTCCAGTTCACATGGAATTCCTCCAGTTCTTTATTCCTTTGAGCACAATAATACTCTATCACCAACAGATACACAATTTGTTCAGCCATTCCCCAATCAAAGGACATTCTCTCATTTTCCAATTTTTTGCCACCATGAAGAGTGGGGCTATAAATATTTTTGTACAAGTCTTTTTCCTTATTATCTCTTTGGGGTATAAACCAAGCAGTGATATGGCAATGGCAACCTTTTAAATAATAAAACATATCTCCCAAGTATCTTCTTCTCCAGGGAAATATGCCCAGTTCCTTCAACTAATTATGACACTGGCCAAGTCACTTAATCTCTCTGAGAGTCAGTTTCCTCAGCTATAAAATGAGGATGACGGTACTTATCTCATTGGGTCGTAGTAAGGATCAAATGAGATATATGTAAAACCCTCTGCAAACCTTAAAACACTACCTAAATGTTTAGCTATCATCGTCATCATCATTATTACATGAACTCAAGACCCTTCATTATCCTTATTAACCTATTCTGGATGCTTATCAATATCCTTCTTATACTATGGTGCCCAGAACTGAACACAATACTTTTTTTAAGCCCTTACCTTCCATTTTAGAATCAATACTGTGTATTGGTTCCAAGGCAGAGGAGCAATAAGGGCTAGGCAATGGGGACTAAACGACTTGCCCATAGTCACAGCTAGGAAGTGTCTAAGAACAGAATTGAACCCAATACCTCTAATCTCTGGACCTGGCTCTCAACCCACTGAGCCAACTCGCTAGCTGCTATCTACAACTTTGAAGAGCATTCCATCTATGCCTTTATCCAGACCATAACAATGTTAAGCAGCACAGGGGAAAATACACATCCTGGGGCACTCTACTATAATCTCCTTCTGGGTATTGACATTGAACCACAAACAATCACTCTTTGGCCATTCAATCCATTTCTGAATCCATTTAATTGTACTATCTAGTCCACACCTGCCATCTTTTTCTAGAGTATAGTAGGAGATTATTACTAAAGCTTTATGAAGTGCTAGGAAATTTATATTATATTCCAGTCATGACCCAGTCTTGTAATCCTGTTGAAAAAGGAAATAAGACAACAGGTCTGGTGAGACCTGTTCTGTAGTACATTAGATAGAATGCTGAACCTGAATTCAAGAAGACCTGAGTTCAAATCCAGACTTAAACACTTACTAGCTATGTGACTGATTAAGTCACTTAACTCTTTTTGCCTCAATTTCCTGAACTATAAAATGGTAATAATAATACCACCTATTTTCCAGAGCTGTTGTAGGATCAAATGAGATAATAATTGAAAAGCATTTAGTATAGTGCCTAGAATGTAGTCAGTGTTACATAATGTTAGCTATTATTATTATAGATGAAGCTGACTCTTTGTAAAAACATCGCTTCCTTTTCAAGAGGTTCAACAACCATCTTCTCAATGGTTTTTCTAGAATTTTCTAGAATTTTCCTAGGAATCCAAATTTGGCCTCTATAGTTTGCAAACTCTGTTCTCTTTCTTTCTTTTTTTTTTTCCTAAGTGGGACAACCTTATGGTACCTTTCTGTTTTTCATAACCTTAATTATTACAGACAGTGACTCACATATGCCAATTATTTCAGAATATGAGGATATAGTTTATTTAAATAATCTGAATTCATCCAGTTCAACCAGGTACACACTATCTGTCTCTGTCTTTGTCTATCTCTCTGTGACTCTGGCTTTGTCTCTTTCTGTCACTGTCTCTCTCCCTTTCTATCTCTTTTCTCTCTGTGTCATTCTCTTTCTCTGTCTCTGTCTCTCTGTCTGTCTTCTCTTTCAACTTGTCTTGAATTTCTACTCCTTTCTGGCCACTTTCATTTTGTCATTTGCCTCAAGAGAAGGTATATTTACATTTCTAAGAGTTCTTCAAGAAAAGGCTGAACAACTCCTGATCAGATATATTATAGGGAATATTCCTTCCACATAGTCAATGAGGTCTTTTTGCAACTCACATTACAACCACTCTAGTTTAGGCCTCACAGACTCCTCTCCTTTATCTCTCCCCAGTCCAATCTATCCTCCATTTACCTGCTGAAGTAACATTCCTAAAGTCTTGTTATTCTGATGCTCAATCAACTACAATGGCTCCCTGTTACCTTTAGGATCAAATGAAAACTCCTAAGCTTAGCATTTTAAATCCTTTACGTTCAGGTTCCAATCTCTCTTTCTGGTCTTATTTTGTAAATGGGTTGAGCAAAGCACTAGAGTCAGGAAGATATGAGTCTAAATCCTTTCTTGCATACTAGCTATGTAATCCTGGGCAAATTGCTAAACCTGTTTGCCCCAGTTTCCTCATTGGTAAAATGAAGATAATAATATCACCTATCTGAGTTGTTGAGGAAAAATAGAGATGTTTCTAAGGATTCTGAAAACCTTAACAAATTATATTTGTGTATTTTTCATTCTAAACCAGCCTCTTGTTCCTCACACTCTATCTCCCATGTCTGTGCTTTTGCAAGATCTTCTTTTATGCCTGGAATGAACTCCTTCCCTTCACTTTCACAGCTCTGGCCATTGACCTGGGAAGGGATATGTCAATCTAATCCTATATTGCAGTTTCCCTATGGTTCCAGACCATCCCTATTGGCTACCATTTCCCATGTGTGCTGTCTCCTCTATTAAAACATATACTCCTCGGGGGCAGCTGGGTAGCTCAGTGGATTGAGAACCAGGCCTAGAGACAGAAGGTGCTAGGTTCAAATCTGGCCTCAGACACTTCCCAGCTGTGTGACCCTGGACAAGTCACTTAACCCTCATTGTCTAGCCCTTACCACTCTTCTGCCTTGGAGCCAATACACAGTATTGACTCCAAGATGGAAGGTAAGTTTAAAAAAACAACAACAAAAAAATATATACTCCTTGAAGACAGGAGCTGTGTTTGCATTGCATTCTGTCTTTACATTTCAGTATGTACAAGTTGGTGGCACATAATACATATAATATTATGTATTATGAGAGTATAATACGATTTTTCATTCATTCATTCATCTATTCTTCAATCATTTGATTCCAAGATCAGAAATATGAATGGCATGATAAGCTTTGAACCAAAGATAAAGTTCGAACTTCCCACTACACTGAAACCTCTGTATATATTTTCTTTTTTTTTAAAAAACCTTAACTTCTGTGCATTGGCTCATAGGTGGAAGAGTGGTGAGGGCTGGGCAATGGGGGTCAAGTGACTTGCCCAGGGTCACACAGCTGGGAAGTTTCTGAGGCCGGATTTGAACCTAGGACCTCCCGTCTCTAGGCCTGGCTCTCAATCCACTGAGCTACCCAGCTGCCCCTCTGTATATATTTTCAAAAAATCCACATTTTAAAATTTTGTTCAAGAAAAATTTCAGGGAAAGAAGCTTGCTAACTCCTTGAATCCAGAAAGTGAACTGTTTGGAGAAAGATGCCTATAGAAACCTACACTGCATCAAGAAGATCCTGAATGAAATTTGGGGTGCAATTGATTGAACTAAAGGGGGTTGAACACAGTTATTTTGAATGTACACTTTTATGCCAAAGGGGACTTTCCCCTAATTGGCTTTTTGTCAATGTGCCTAGCAAAACATTGGTTTCTCTCTCTCTCTTCTATTTCCCTTTTATCTCTAACTATTGTAGTTTCCTTTTAGGAGATGCAATATAGTATACATCTGTAGTTACAAGATTTTTAGGAGATGCAATATAGTATATATCTGTAGTTACAAGATTTTTAGGGGTACAAGATGATTGTATCAAATGATAACTGGGGAGACAAGTTTCCCAAATGATCACAGAGGGGAATTGTGAAGATGGGATTAACTCTACCCTACCCATTTTTAGATTTAATCACCAAAAGTGTAAACACCCCACTTATCCTTAAATATGGGGAGGTCTGATACCCACTTGTGTGAAAGTGGGTGACGAATCAGAATCAACTGACTGCCCCCTGGGCAGTCCTAAGCAAAGCTTTAGCTATAATTGGTACATGTAACAGGGGAGGAAAGCACAGGAAGTGATGAAAGGAATGGACTTTATAAACTGCAAGAACCTCCTGTGAAGAGGGACTTTTGTCTTCAACTTGACCCTGGAGGAGCTCTGGCTGAGGACTGAGGACTGCTTTCCCTTAGTACTACCACGTGGGTGAGTGAAAAAGGCTGACTCCCTTCCCTGGCTTTCCTGGGGGTACTAGCCTCTGGAGGGGCCTCTCGTCTGAGAGGAAGCCTCGTAGCTAAAACCCTTGTTAATTGATCCCTAGGCCCTCTGGCTGGGGCTACTAGAGTCCTGCCAGAGTAAGTCAGGGCTTGAGCACATAGTCTAGCTCTTTAAGCTAGATCTCTTACTCTGCCCTCTTTCCCATTTCTCTACTTTCAAATCATTTGGAATTGAGATAAATTAATTCCTGGTGATCACACTCTTATATATTCAGTCCAACCATAATTTTACCCTTTACACCTCAATGGTTAACTTCTAGAAAGATGAGATATGAACTGTATATAGATTGCTATGGTTTAAATTTATAAAAATTAGAGACATTTCCCAATTGATAAATGGTCAAAGGATATGAATGAACAGGCAGAAAATGTGAATTTTCAGACAAAGAGTTCAATGCTATCTATGGTTATATGAAAAAATATTTTGAATTATTAATGATTGGAGAAATACAAATTAGAACAATTCAGAGGTATTAAGATTAGCAAAACAGAAAAAGAAAATCACAAATGTTGGAGGGGATATGGAAAAAATAGAGACACTACACTGACGTTGGAATTGTGAACTGGTCCAACCATTTGGAAAACAAATTGGAACTATACCCAAAAGTCTATAAAACTCTGCCTGCCCTTTGACTTAGCAATACCACTACTAGGTCTGTATCCCAAAGAGATTAAAGCAAAAGAAAAAGAACCTATATGCACAAAAATATTTATGGCTGAACAAATTATAATATATGATTGTGATATAATACTATTGTAATTCTATAAGAAATGATGACTAAGGGGCAGCCAGGTGGCTCAGTGGATTGAGAGAAAGACCTGGAGGTGGGAGGTCCTGGGTTCAAATCTAGTCTCTGATACTTCCTAGTGTGACCCTGGACAAATCACTTAACCTCAATTGCCTAGCCCTTACTATTCTTCTACCTTGGAACTGATACTTAGTAGCAATTTTAACACAGAAAGTAAGGGTAGAAAGAAAAAGAAAAAGAAAGAGAAATGATAACTAGGAAGATTTCAGAAAAATCTAGAAAGACTTACATGAACTGATGCAAAGTGAAGTGAGTAGAACCAGGAGAACTTGTACATAAGATGATGAACTATAAATGACTTGACTATCATCAACAAGGCAAAAATTCAGGACAACTCCCAGGAATTCATGATGAAGAACATATATCCACCACCAAAGAAGAAACAGAGGTCAAATGAGACTGAAGTATACCATTCTCCACTTTATTTCTCCACTAATTTTACTCTACTGTAACATGACAAACATAGAAGTATGTATTAAATGATAATATACACACAACCTATATCATATTACCTGCCTTCTTGGGGAGGGGGAGAGGGAAAGAAAGAATATGGATTGCAAAATGTCAGAAAATGAATGTTAAAAATCATATCCACACTCTCCAATTGACAGTCAAAAGATATGAATAGGCATAGGAATTTTTTCAGATAAAAAAATCAAAGCTATCAATAATCATATGAAAAAATGTTCTATATCCCTCTTGATTAGAGAAAAGCAAATAAAAACAACTCTGAAGTATCACTTCACATCTATTAGATTGACCAATATGACAGTAAAGGAAAATTATAAATGTTGGAAGGAATGTGGCAAAATTGGAACACTGATGCATTGCTGGTAGAGTTGTGAATTGATCCAACCATTTTGGAGGGCAATTTGGAATTATGCCCAAGGGGATATTGTGATAATTAGATTAAGTCTACACTGCCCTTTTTAGATTTAATCACCAAAGGTAAGAACACCTGTAATTCTGGGAGGTCCTAACCCACATATGCTAGAGTGGATGATGAATCAGAATCAACTGACTGCTCCCTAGGCAGTACTGAGAATCATCTATTGTGATTGGACATGCAAATTAGGAGGGAGGTACAGGAAGTGCCGCATAAATGACCCCTTTAAAAAGAGGGAGTTGAGTGAGTGAGAGAGGTCTTCGGTGGAAGAGAGCGTCTGGCAAAGGACCTTTTCTAGTTCATGGAGGAGTGTTGGAATGCTGAGACTCTGGTGAGATTGCTTTAAATATCTTCTTTGAATTCCTCGTGGTGAGTTTAAAGACTGACTGAATCTTCCTGAACTTCTATTAAGAAACTTCTTTTTATAGACTCTGTGAATGAAGTTTGCTCCATTCACCTCCAGGCCTCAGGCCCTTTAACCCTCAGCTGAGGGTTAAGATCTACCTGGACTAATCAGTGGGATAGATTCTTATTTCCTTACTTCCTCTCTCTCTCTTCTCAATTGTAAATAAATCAGTGCAGATGGGTGCTTGACTGTGGAAGCAACGCCCTGAGACTGTTAAAGGAGCCTCGGGCAGAGGATCAAACAAGGAGGACCACCAGGAGGCTTGACCCAGAGAATAACTAGACCTGAGACCTCAGGAGCCTAAAGAATGCAGACAGACTCTGAGTGTGAGGATAAAGCTGAGAAGGCACTGGGCTAACAATGGAAAGCCAGAATCGGGAACCCCAGAAGAGAAAAATCAACAAGAAGAAATCTTTAATACTTGACAACTTTTACACAGAGAAAATCCAGACAACAGAGCAAAAAGAAGAGGAGAACAAATAAGCAATCACATCCAAACCTTCCCAAAATAATGAAAACTGGTCACAAGCTCTTGAAGAGTTCAAATCTGAGATTATGAGAAAGATGGAAGGAACCTGGCAAGAAAATAACAGTTTAAAAGGCAGAATTTCACAATTAGAAAGTGAGGCTCAGAAATCAAATGAATTGATAAGCAAATTGAAGACCAGAAATGAGCAGATGGAAGCCTCAAAGAACCAAAAAGACGAGATTCAAAAGGAAAAACGAAAGATTATAGACAAAAACCAGTCTCTAAAGGCTAGAATTGAGCAATTAGAAGCTAATGATCTCTCGAGACAAAAAGAACAAATAAAATAAAGTCAAAAGACTGATAAAATAGAAGGAAACATGAAATATCTCAATGAGAAAGTGACAGACCAAGAAAACAGGTCTAGAAGAGACAATCTGAGAATCATTGGTCTTCCTGGAAAAGCAGAAATTAATAAAAATTTGGATTCCATACTAAAAGAAATTATTCATCAAAATTGCCCTGAAGTTCTACAACAAGAGGGCAACATAGACATTGAAAGGATCCATAGATCACCCTCTACACTAGACCCTGAAAAGACAACCCCCAGGAATATAATAGCCAAATTCAAGAGCTTCCAAGTAAAAGAAAAAATTTTACAAGAGTCCAGAAAGAGACAATTCAGATATCAAGGAGCACCAATCAGGATCACACAGGATCTGGCAGCCTCCACTAAAAAGACACTAAAAGACCACAAGGCTTGAAATATGATACTCAGAAAGGCAAGAGAACTGGGTCTACAACCAAGGATCAACTACCCATCAAAACTGACTTATACTTCCAGGGGAAAGTATGGGCATTCAACAAGAAAGAAGATTTCCAAGTATTTGCACAGAAAAGACCAGGACTAAATGGAAAGTTTGATATCCAACCACAAAAATCAAGAGAAACATGAAAAGGTAAATAAGAAACAGAGGGGAAAGAAAGAAAACTCTTATTTTTTAAATTTGCCTCTTTAAGGGCTTCAATAAGATCTAATTATTTGTATTGCTATCTGGAGAAATGTTATGTGTAATTCTCTGTAGTGAACTCTAATGACTATTATAGTTTTCACTATTATAGTAATTAGAAGAATTATTCATAGGGAGAGGTAGGAGTACTATATGGACGAAGATGATATGAGCGGTGGGAAAGAGAGGGGTAAATAGTAGAGGACACCAAGAGAAACTTGAATGAATATGAAAAATAGGATATTCTATGACATACAAAGAGGGCATGGGAAGGGGAGGGGATGAATACTATTATAAGAAGGAGAGGAAGAGAGCATTAAGAGGTAATATTTAAACCTTACCCTCAGTCAAATTAACCCTGAAAGGGAAGAGTAGCTATATCCATTGGGATATAGAACGCTATCTAACCCTACTGAGAAAGTCAGAAGGGATAAACCAAGGGGAGCAGGGGAGTGGGGAGGTCAAAAAAGGGAGGGGAGAAGAAGGGGGAGGGAATTCATTAGGCCTTAAAAATAAAAAAGAGGGGAATAACAAGGGAGGGGGTAGAAAGGGAAGTAAATCAAGGGAGGGGACAAGGGTTACTGGCTTAAACCAAACCACTGGTTTAAAAGGAAATAGTGTAAGAAGAAGGGGTAGAACAAGAGAGGATACCAAAATGTTGGGGAATACACAATTGATAATTATAACTCTGAATGTGAATGGGATGAACTTGCGCATAGAAAGGAAGCAAATAGCAAAGTGGATTAGAAACCAAAATCCTACCATATGTTGTCTACAAGAAACACATATGAGGCGGGTGAACATACACAGATTTAAGGTAAAGGGCTTGAGCAAGATCTTTTGGTCTTCAAATGAAAAAAAGAAGGCAAGAGTAGCAATCATGATTTCTGACAAAGCCAAAGTAAAAATAAATATGATTAAAATAGATAGGGAAGGTAATTACATCCTGATAAAAGGCAGTATAGACAATGAGGAAATAACATTGCTCAATATGTATGCACCAAATGGCATAGCATCCAAATTCTTAAAGGAGAAACTGGCAGAGCTCAAGAAGGAAATAGATAGTAAAACCATACTAGTGGGAGATCTAAATATTCCTCTTTCAGATCTAGATAAATCAAACCAAAAAATAAATAAGAAAGAGGTAAGAGAGGTGAATGAAATCCTAGAAAAATTAGATTTAATAGATATGTGGAGAAAAATAAATAGGGGCAAAAAGGAATACATCTTCTTTTCAGCTGCACATGGTACATTCACAAAGATTGACCATATATTAGGACACAGAAACATTGCAAAAAAATGCAAAAAAGCAGAAATAATAAATGTAACCTTCTCAGATCATAATGTGATAAAAATAATAATTAGTAAGGGCACCTGGACAGATAAATCAAAAACTAATTGGAAATTAAATAATATGCTTCTCCAAAACCAGTTAGTCAAAGAAGAAATCATAGAAACAACCAACAATTTCATTGAAGAGAATGACAATGATGAGACACCCTACCAAACTCTGTGGGATGCAGCTAAGGCAGTACTCAGGGGGAAATTTATATCCTTGAGTGCATATATTAACAAATTAGGGAGGGCAGAGATTAATGAATTGGGCATGCAACTTAAAAACTTGAAAGCGGGCAAATTAAAAATCCCCAGATGAAAACTAAATTAGAAATACTAAAAATCAAGGGAGAAATTAATAAAATTGAAAGTAAAAGAACTATTGAATGAATAAATAAGACTAGAAGCTGGTATTTTGAAAAAACATATAAAATAGACAAAGTACTGGTCAATCTAATAAAAAAAAAGGAAAGAAGAAAACCAAATTGACAGTATCAAAGATGAAAAGGGAGACCTGACCTCCAATGAAGAGGAAATTAAGGCAATCATTAAAAACTATTTTGCCCAGTTATATGGCAATAAATATAGCAATCTAGGTGATATGGATGAATATTTACAAAAACATAAATTGCCTAGATTAACAGCAGAAGAAATAGAATACCTAAATAATCCCATATCAGAAAAAGAAATTGAACAAGCCATCAAAGAAGTCCCTAAGAAAAAATCGCCAGGGCCGGATGGATTCACAAGTGAATTCTATCAAACATTCAAAGAACAACTAAACCCAATACTATACAAATTATTTGATATAATAAGCAAAGAAGGAATCCTACCAAATTCCTTTTATGACACAAATATAGTACTGATTCCAAAGCCAGGTAGATCAAAAACAGAGAAAGAAAACTTCAGACTAATTTCCCTAATGAACATAGATGCAAAAATCTTAAATAGAATACTAGCAAAGGGACTCCAGCAAGTGATCAATCCCACCGTGATCAGGTGGGATTTATACCAGGAATGGTTCAACATTAGGAAAACCATCCACATAATTGACCATATCAACGATCTAACAAACAAAAATCACATGATTATCTCAATAGATGCTGAAAAAGCCTTTGACAAAATACAACATCCATTCCTATTGAAAACACTGAAAAGTATAGGAATAGAAGGACCTTTCCTAAAAATAATAAACAGTATATATCTAAAACCATCAACAAGCATCATATGCAATGGGGATAAATTAGAAG
>NC_058130.1:727681976-727797499 GCF_016433145.1 Gracilinanus agilis | reverse complement strand
AAGCCATTCCCCAATTGATAAATGGGCAAGGGACATGAATAGGCAATTTTCAGGTAAAGAAATCAAAAGTATCAATAAGCACATGAGAAAGTGTTCTAAATCTCTAATAATTAGAGAAATGCAAATCAAAACAACTCTGAGGTATCACCTCACACCTAGCAGATTGGCTAAAATGAAAGAAGGGGAGAGTAATGAATGCTGGAGGGGATGTGGCAAAATTGGGACATTAATGCATTGCTGGTGGAGTTGTGAACTGCTCCAACCATTCTGGCTGGCAATTTGGAACTATGCTCAAAGGGCTATAAAAGAATGCCTGCCCTTTGATCCAGCCATAGCATTGTTGGGTTTGTACCCCAAAGAGATCATAAGTAAACAGACTTGTACGAAAATATTTATAGCTGTGCTTTTTGTGGTGGCAAAAAACTGGAAAATGAGGGGATGTCCTTCAATTGAGGAATGGATGAATAAATTGTGGTATATGTTGGTGATGGAATACTATTGCACTCAAAGGAATAATGAAGTGGAGGAGTTCCAGGTGAACTGGAAAGACCTCCAGGAACTGATGCAGAGTGAGAGGAGCAGAGCCAGAAGAACACTGTACACAGAGACTTTTTTTTTTTTTTTTTACTATGGTAAAATCGAATGTAATGGACTTCTGTACTAGCAGCAATGCAATGACCTGGGACAAATCTGAGGGATTTATGGAAAAGAACCTATCCACATTCAGAGGAAGAACTGCAGGAAAGGAAACATATAAGAAAAACAACTGCTTGAATGCATGAGTTGGGGTGGACATGATTGGGGATGTAGACTCGAAACTACCACACCAATGCAACTAACAACAATTTGGAAATAGGTCTTGATCAATGACACATGATAAAACCAGTGGAAATGTGCGTCGGCTATGGGGGGGGGGGGTGAAGGGGAAAGTAGGAGCATGGATCATGTAACTATGTTAAAAACGAATATTAATAAATGTTTAAAAAAAATAAAATCATTCTGAAAGAAAAAAAAACTAGATCTAAACAATTGGAAAAACATTGATTGCTCATGGGTGGAACAAGCTAACATAATAAAAATGACTGTTCTACCCAAATTAATTTACCTATTTAGCACCATACCTATCAAATTACCAAGAAACTTTTCCACTGAATTAGAAAAAACTATAACTGAATTCATTTGGAATAACAAAAGATAAAGAATATCAAGGGAGATAATGAAAAAAAATGTTAAGGAAGGTGGCCTAGCAGTACCAGATATTAAACTGTTCTATAAAGCAGCAGTCATCAAAACAATATGGTACTGGCTAAGAGACAGAAGGGAGGATCAGTGGAATAGACTTGGGGTAAGTGACGTCAGCAAGACAGTGTATGATAAACCCAAAGAGCCCAACTTTTGGGACAAAAATGCATATTTGACAAAAACTGCTGGGAAATTTGGAAAACAATATGGGAGAGATTAGGTTTAGATCAACACCTCACACCCTACACCAAGATAAATTCAGAATGGGTGAATGACTTGAAACTATATATATAAAAACTATATATATAAAGAGGGAAACTATAAAATAATTAAGTGAACACAGAATAGTATACCTGTCAGATCTCTGGGAAAGGAACGATTTTAAAACCAAGCAAGAGTTAGAGAAAAATACAAAAAGTAAAATAAGTAATTTTGATTATATTAAATTAAAAAGCTTTTGTACAAACCAAAACAATGCAGCCAAGATCAGAAGGGAAACAACAAATTGGGAAAAAATCTTTATAACAAAAAACTCTGACAGGGGTTTAATTACTCAAATATACAAGGAGTTAAATCAATTGTATAAAAAAATCAAGCCATTCCCCAACTGATAAATGGGCAAGGGACATGAATAGGCAATTTTCAGGTAAAGAAATCAAAACTATCAATAAACACATGAGAAAGTGCTCTAAATCTCTAATAATTAGAGAAATGCAAATCAAAACAACTCTGAGGTATCACCTCACACCTAGCAGATTGGCTAAAATGAGAGAAGGGGAGAGCAATGAATGTTGGAGGGGATGTGGCAAAATTGGGACATTAATGCATTGCTGGTGGAGTTGTGAACTGATCCAATTCTGGCTGGCAATTTGGAACTATACTCAAAGGGCTATAAAAGAATGCCTGTTCTTTGATCCAGCCATACCATTGTTGGGTTTGTACCCCAAAGAGATCATAGATAAATAGACTTGTACAAAGATATTTATAGCCGCGCTTTTTGTGGTGGCAAAAAACTGGAAAATGAGGGGATGTCCTTCAATTGGGGAATGGCTGAACACATTGTGGTATATGCTGGTGATGGAATACTATTGCGTTCAAAGGAATAATAAACTGGAAGAATTCCAGGTGAACTGGAAAGACCTCAGGAATTGATGCAGAGCGAAAGGAGCAGAGCCAGAAGAACATTGTACACAGAGACCAATACACTGTGGTAAAATTGAATGTAATGGACATCTGTACTGGCAGCAATGCAATGACCCAGGACAATTCTGAGGGATTTATGGTAAAGAACACTACCTGTATTCAGAGGAAGAACTACAGGAGTGGAAACACAGAAGAAAAGCAATTGCTTGAACACATGGGTTGAGGCGGACATGATTGGGGATGTAGACTAAAAACTACCACACCAATGCAACTATCAACAATTTGGAAATAGGTCTTGATCAATGACACACGTTAAAACCAGTGGAAATGCGCATCGGCTATGGGGGAAAGGGAAGGGGGGGTGAAGGGGAAAGTAAGAGCATGAATCATTTAAACATGTTAACTTTTCTAAAAAATAAAAATTATTAAAGAAAAAAAGGGGGGAAAGAATCTACTTGTACAAAAATATATATAACTGTTCTTTTTGTGGTGGCAAAAAATTGGAAATTAAAGGTATGTCCATCAAGTGAGGACTAGTTAAACAAACTATGGTACATTATGGTAATGGAATACTATTGTGTAGTAAAGGAATGATGAACAGGATGATTCAGAAAGAACTGCAGAGACTTCATGAACAGATTCAGAGTGAAATATGCAGAACCACGAGAACATTAAACACAGTAACAGCAATGCTGTGAAATGATCAACTGTGATAGACTTAGCTATTATTGGCAATATAGTGATTCAAGACAATTCTCAGGAACTTATGACAAAGAATACTATCTACCTCCAGAGAAAGAACTGTTGGAGTCATAATGCAGATGAAGCATATGACTTTTCAACTGCTTATTTGAGTTTATGTTTTGGGATTTTGGTTTTATTAGATTAGTCACTTACAAAAATGACCAATATGGAAACGTGTTTTGCATGATAATACATGTATAACCCAGATTAAATTTCCTGCCAGCACCAGGAGGGAGAAGGAAAGGGAAGGGAAGGAGATAAGTTTGATCATGTAACTTAGGAAAACTTGTGTGGAAATTTGTTATTACATGTAATTGGTAAACTATATATGTATATATAAAATTTTAAAAACTATAAATTGAAAAAATTATATCAACATGTAACCTGGAAAATATGCTTTTTAAATGTAATGAAGAAATTTTTACAAAAATAAATAAAATATTTACAAAAATAAAAAATAAATTTTATTATGAATTTTTTTATGAAAATAAAAATTTGTTTAAAGTTTATATAAAATAAAAAAGAACAAAAGGTTGAGAATATCAAGGACTTTAATGGGAAAAAATCCTAATGACAAAGGTCTAGCTGTGCCAGTTCTCAAACTGTATTATAAAGTAGTAATCATCAAAACAGTCTGGTATAGGCTAAGAAACAGAGTAGTGGACCAATAGAATAGATTAGGTAATCAATACACAATAGTAAATGGCTATAAAAACCTAGTAGGCTATAAACCCAAAGACCTAAGTTTCAGCCAAAATTTCTGGGAAAACTGGAAAATAGTATTGTAGAAATTAGGCATAGATCAACATCTCACACCATATACCAAGATAAAATTAAAATGAACACATGATCTCAAAATAAAGGGTGATAACATAAACAAATTAGGGGAACACAGAATAGTTTACCGGTTAGATAGCTGGATAAAGGAAGAATTTGTGACCAAACAAAACATAGAGAACATCACCAGAAGTAAAATGGATAATTTTTATTACATTAAATTAAAAGGCTTCTGTACAAACAAAGCCAATGCAACCAAGATTAGAAAGAAAACAGATGAAGATGGCCGAGAAGGTAGAGGGACCCATCTGATCTTTACCAAATTACCCTACAAAAAATTTAAGATATAAAACCTCAGAATGGACCCTGGAGCAGCATAACCCACAAAAAGAAGGGGGTAAAATAATTTTTCAGCCCAAAACAAATTAGAAAGCAGGCACAAGGGATCTAGTACCAGGGTGGAGGTGGAAAGTAAAGCAGTGTGCCAGGGCAGGCCCTACCATGGTAACAGGCCCTGAGTACAGCTGAAGCAGCAGCAAAGGCTTCTGGAGTTCTCTGCCACAGATGGTAAGAGGGATCAGACAATTGCTCAGGAGACTAGAGGGGTCCCTTTGCTAGCTCTAGGCGCAAGAAGCTTGTTGCACTGCCCATACAAAGATCCAGCAGCCTGGGGGCAAGATTTCAGGGTGAGGAAGAGCACTAGCAAACACCAGCTCTTACAACCAGAGGGGAGGAGGGGTCCTTGGTCACAGTTCCAAGGGGGTAAAAGAGTGCTTGGGATTATTCACAGGCCAGAGCACAGGCTGGGAGAGCATTAAACATACCTCTCTTTACATCATACCACCTTGGAAGACTGAAAGCAGAGATCCCCACTGCCAGCTCTGAAGGCAGCTGCACAAAGAACCTGAAGCTTAGAACAATGCTCCCTTCACCACAGGAACAGAGTTCAACATTAACATTTATTGAAACTAAAGGAAAATAAAAAGACAGGAAAATAATCAAACAAGAAAAAAGAAACAAACATAGAAAGTTATTTTAGTTACAGGGTAGATTCAAATTCAGAAGAAAACAACAAAATCAATACTTCTGCATCTAAAACTTCCAAGAAAAACATGAATTGGTCTCAAGCCCCGAAAAAATTAAAGTGAGGAAATAGGGTTTTCCATGTGTGATATCCACAACCAAATTAATTTGGGTCACACCTTTTCTGCCCTCCAAACCTCAATCTTGATCCCTCAGCCAATCAGAAAGAGCTCCATTGTCCAAACTGTGGTTCAAGAGGAGTGAACCCAGCAGAAAACCAGTTTAGTTAGTTCTGTAACCAAGCTCAGCTCTGTGTTATGACCAAGGGTTACAAGACGAGACCATATAAGGAAAGAGGATTTTCAGTGGCAAAGTTAATGAAAGGCGGTGGTTGATGTCTTCAGATAGATTGTAACTTCTGATTTTTCTCAGCCATGAGGTAACAGGGGAGGGCTTCCCATACTAGGCTTAGGAAAGATGTCCTGTTGTGCCTGGCCTCAAGGGGCAACTGTACCAAACTCCAGTGCCTTTTCTTGCAAAGACGGTAATAAAGGAGCTTTTCTACTTTACAAATGAGTAAGAATTTTCCTTTTAGGTAAGGCTGTATTTTTTACAACTGGAGGAGCTCAAAAGGATTTTACAAGTCAAATAAGAGAGGTAGAAGAAAAAATGGGAAAAGAAGTGAGAGTGATATAGGAAAATCATGAAAAAAGAGTCAAAGGAGGCACAAAAAATATGAAAAAATTAATACCTTAAAAATCAGAATAGACAAAATAGTAAAAGAGGTACAAAAATCTGAAGAAAAGAACTCCTTAAAAAAGCAGAATTGGTTGAGGATGTAGACTCTAAATGATCACCCTAATACAAATACTAGTAATATGGAAATAGGTCTTGATCAATGACACATGTAAAACCCAGTGGAATTGTCTGTTGGCTACAGAAGGGTGGTGGGAGGAGGGGAGGGAAAGAACATGAATCATGTAACCATGGAAAAATATTCTAACTTAATTAATTAAAGATCTTCAAATCACACACACACAAATAAGACAGATGTTTAAAAAAAGCAGAATTGGTCAAATGAGAAAGGAGGTACAAAAGCTCACTCAAGAAAATCATGCCTTTAAAATTAGAACTGAGCAAGTAAAAACACTAGAAAGTATAGGAATAGAAGGTCCTTTCCTAAAAATAATAAACAGTATATATCTTAACCCATCAACAAGCATCATTTGCAATGGAAATAAATTAGAAGCCTTCCCAATAAGATCAGGAGTGAAACAAGGATATGCATTATCACCTAGATTATTTAACATTGTACTAGAAACACTAGCAGTAGCAATCAGAGAAGAAAAAGAAATTGAAGATATTAAAATAGGCAATGAAGAAACCAAACTATCACTCTTTGCAGATATGATGGTCTCCCTAAAGAATCCTTGAGAATTAACTAAAAAGCTAGTGGAAATAATCAACAACTTTAGCAAAGTTGCAGGATACAAAATAAACACACATAAATCATCAGCATTTCTATATATATCCAACACATCCCAGCAGCAAGAGTTAGAAAGAGAAATTCCATTTAAAAATCACCCTCAACAATATGAAATTCTTAGGAATCTATCTGCCAAGACAAACACAGGAATTATATGAACACGACTACAAAACACTTTCCAAACAATTAAAACTAGATCTAACAATTGGAAAAACATTAATTGCTCATGGGAAGGATAAGCTAACATAATAAAAATGACCATCCTACCCAAATTAATTTACCTATTTAGTGCCATACCTATCAAACTACCAAGAAATATTTTTACTGAATTAGAAAAAATTATAACAAAGTTCATTTGGAAGAACAAAAGATCAAAAATATCAAGGGAGCTAATAAAAAAAATGTGATGGCTGGAGGTCTAGTGCTACCAGATCTTAAACTGTACTCTAAAGCAGTGATCATCAAACAATCTGGTACTAAGAGATAGAAGGGCAGATTGATGAATAGAGTAGGGTTAAATGACTTATGCAATCTAGCGTTTGATAAACCCAAAGCTTTTGGGATAAGAACTCACTATTTGACAAAAACTGCTAAGAAAACTAGAAAACAGTATGGCAAAAATTAGTTTCAGATCAATATCTCATACCCTATACCAAGATAAGTTCAAAATGAGTATAGGTCTTTGTTATATTCAAACCCTGAGCATTGTTGGTCTCACCTTGATTGACAGGAGAGACAGTTGGAGACATCGGAATGTTCCCAGATGCAGTGAGTCAGGGGCAAAAGTTGGTTGGCCTGAAAGTATAAATACCCCTAACAGCCATGTGGGAGGGGTCTTTGACCATTGATCTTTGGGTCTTTGACTGTTGGTCATTGGTTCTCTCTGAATCTCCCTAGATTTTTGGGTCTGGATCATCATAGCTCTTTAGGTCTCTGGGTTCCTGGGTGGTGACGGGAGGAAGGGAGGTATGAGAAGACAAGGGTGGTTAGGAGTTGAATACTTCCTGAAGGCTGTCAAGGCTAACACATCAACAAAACTGATAATAAGAAAGCTGAGAGGAAATCATCAATACAGCTGCACCAACAGAGCAGACTACTCTCTCTGGTTTGGCAGAGGCCAAACTGAACCCGAGGGGTTGTGAAGAACAATAGCTTCAGCTTTACTGAATGTTATGTGGGTAATTTGAGGAAAGGTGTTTGGGATAAGGGAAATTGAAAGGAGGATGTTAGAGACTTGCTAAGTGGGTAATCTCGGTTTCAGGTAGGCTGGGATTAAAGGAGATTCAGGGTATAATAGGACTGAAGTCGGGAGTATAACACAGAAGGGAAACAGAGATCTTTTAGGGAGAAGAGAAGTTAAACTAAACAGACAAACACAGCAGGCTTACAGACTGGGACTTAGACTCAAACACAAGCTGAGGGAAATAGACTAGACTGAAATTAACAAACAGGCTTTAGTTAATTTCACAGGAAGGAACCTATTTTGAAGTAACACCTTCCTTCAAGATGGATGCCCAGCTTCCCTCTGAGCCCAGAGTAGGTTGTCTCTTTCCCTCTTCTTCCCTCTTGATAATTAACAGACAAATTACACTAAATAGAACTATTGAAACACAAAGGGTTTAATTGTTTGAAGAATGTTTGTTAGGAAGGTGAGTTAAAGCAAAGCCCTAACAGTTATCTCAGGAACCTCAGGTGGGGGAAGGGAAGTAAAGATGGAGTCTGAGTAAGGACCTGCCTTAAACTCAGTTTTTACTAGGTGCTATCTAAAGGGAATAAATGATGATTTGACTAACTATAACTAATGCTGTCAATTAGATAACTCTTCACAGATTTAACTCCTCTCTAATTACACTCCTTATTAACTCCACCGACACTAAGGTAAGGGAGGGAAGGCAGGGGTGGTATAGGAAAGGAAGAGATAAAGAATTTATCTAAAATAATAATTTCTTAAGTAAATATATCAAAGCTAGGCTAAATTTCAATATTAAAGTTAGGTAATCAAAGCAGCTCGCTCATTGACCACCTCCCTCTACGGAAGATCCAGTCAACTGCCTCTTCTCCTTAAGATTCCAAAAGCCTAACTGCTTTTGGAACTCAGCCAAAGCTAGAAAAAACTATATGACCCCAATTCTGTATACTACAATAGCCTCCAGCCTTGAGTGATTATAGATTATAGATATTAGATTGACAGGGTCTCCAATCCCCAATCTGTATCCTGATTATTCTTTCCCTAATTAAGATCATAGATAAAGTATTTAATAAGTACCTTCCTAAGTGGTCATTATATCATAACCCTTGGGGAGGGAGCAAATGCAGTCAGATGAACAATGTGATCCAAGGCTAATCAGAGCCCAACATTAATAATTGATCCAACCCCAGGTGGGACTTGAAAGGGTTACCCATCCACCTGACCTTTCAGGGTCCTTCCTTGGGCAACTGTTATCTAGAAGGGGAAACTATAACATCTAGCAAGGGTAATTGGGTTGGTGTTCCCCCATCACCAGCACCTAGGGAAAATACAGAGATACAGAGCTGGATATACCCCCACTGGATCCATATTCCCCTAGTAGGCACCCATTCTTTATAACAACTTAAACATAAAGAGTGATATTATAAGTAAATTAGGTGAACATAGAATAGTCTACCTGTCAGATCTATGGAGAAGGGAAGAATTTAAGACCAAATAAGAGATAGAGAACATTACAATATATAAAATGAATAATTTCAATTATATTAAATTAAAGGGTTTTATACAACCAAAACTGATACAACCAAGATTAGAAGGGAAGCAACAAACTGGAAAAAGAATTTATAACAAATTTCTCTGATAAAGATTTCATTTCTCAAATATATAAAGAGCTAAGTCAAATTTATAAAAAACCAAGTCATTCCCCAATTGGCAAATGGTCAAGGGATATAAGTAGGCAGTTCTCAGAGGAAGAAATCAAAGCCATTAATAATCATATGAAAAAATGTTCTAAATCCCTTCTGATTAGAGAAATGCACATCAAAACAACTCTGCCATACCACCTTATCTATCAATCTAGCAGATTGGCCAATATGATAATAAAAGAAAATAGTAAATGTTGAAGGGAATGTGGCAAAGTTGGGACACATACATTGCTGGTCAAATTGTGAATCGATCCAACCATTCTAGAAGGCAATTTGGAATTATGCCAAAGGGTTTTAAAAGAATGCATGCCTTTTGATCCAGCAATACCACTGCTGGGTCTATATCCCAAAGAGATTTTTTTTAAATGGGGATGAACCTGTTTGTACAAAAATATTTATAGCTGCACTTTTTGTGGTGGCAAAAAATTGGAAACTGAGGGGATGCTCCTCAGTTGCAGAATGGCTGAACAAATTGTGGTATGTGATGGTGATAGAATACTATTGTGCTTTAAGAAATAATGAAATAGGGGGCAGCTGGGTAGCTCAGTGGATTGAGAGCCAGGCCTAGAGATGGGAGGTCCTAGGTTCAAATCTGACCTCAGACTCTTCCCAGCTGTGTGACCCTGGGCAAGTCACTTTACCCCCATTGCCTAGCCCTTACCACTCTTCTGCCTTGGAGCCAATATACAGTATTGACTCCAAGATGGAAGGTAAGGGTTTAAAAAAAAAAAAAGAAATGATGAAATAGTTGATTTCTATATAAGAACTGCAAAAACCTACATGAAGTGATGCTGAGTGAAATGAGTAGAAGCAAGAGAACATTATATATACATAGTAACTGAAACATTGTGGGGCAATCAAATGTAATAGACTTTGCTACTAACAGCAATACAATGATCCAGGACAATTCTGAGGGACTTATGAAAAGAATGCTATAGACATCTAGAGAAAGAACTGTTGGAGTAGAAATGCAGAAGAAAACATATGATTTATCATTTGTTTATTTGGGCATATGGTTTGGGGTTTTGGTTTTAAAAGATTACAAAAATGAACGATATAGAAATGGGTTTTGAGTGATAATATATGTAAAACCCAGTGGAATTAATTACTTGTCAACTATGGGAGAAAGGAAGGAAGAGGGGAGGGAGACAACATGAATCACATAACCTTGGAAAACATGTATAGATTTGTTACTGGACTCAAAATATGATATTCTAGAAGGAAAAGGGGCTAGGACTTCAACCGAGAATCACTTACCCAGCAAAACTGAACATAATCCTTCAAGGGAAAAAAATGGGTATTTACTGAAATAGAGGACTTTCAAACATTCCTGATGAAAAGACCAGAATTGAATCAAAATTTTGATTCTGAAATACGACTCAATAAAATCATAGAAATGTACACAGGAAAGAGAAATCAAAAGACATTAAATAAGGTTAAATTGTGTACATTCCACCTGTGGATATGATTCTTGTAACACCAAAGAACCTTGTCATTATTAGTGCAATTAGAAGGAGTATACATAAACAAAGGGCAAGGGTGTAAGTTTAATATGATTGGAAGATATAAAAATAGAATTAAATTAAGGCATGAGAAAGAAATGCATTGGGAGGAGGGGAAGGTAAAAATAGAATGGTGTAAATTGTGTACAATTTATACAAAATATATGTTCAATATATACAAAAATAAATGTACATAAAAGAGACATGAAAGAGAGTTCACAGTGGAGAGGAAGATGGGGGAGGTAGGGAGGAGAGCATGTGAATATTACTCCCATCAGAATTGGCTCAATGAGGGAAAAACATAAACAATCAATTGGGTATAGAGAGCAACAAGAAAGTAGGAGGAGAAGAGGATAAGAGAACAGGGATGGGGATGATAGAAAAGAGGGCAAAATGGGGGAGATAGATATAAGAAATCAAACGGGGTAAAGAGAGATAGAAAGCAATATATAAGAATCATAATGGTGCAAAACTATTTACAAATATCTCTAATAAAGGCCTCATTTCTCAAATACACAGAGAAATGAGTTGAATATATAAGAATACATGTTATTTCTCATTTGATAAATGGTCAAAGGATATAAACAGGCAGTTTTCAAAAAAGTAATTAAAGCTCTCTATAGTCATGCAAAAAATGTTCTAAATCACTATTAAAGAAATGCAAATTTAAAAAACTCTAAGGTACATCTATTATGACTAGTGATTATGACAGAACAGGAAAATGACAAAACTTAGAGGGGATATGGGAAATCTGGGACAGGAATGCATTGTTGGGAGAGTTGTGAACTGACTCAATCATTCAAGAGAGTAATTTATCCAAAGGGCTATAAAATAGTACATACCCTTTGATCCAGCAATACTATTACTAGATTTGGATCCCAAATGGATTTTAAAAAGGGGGGGAGGAGGATCTACATGTACAAAAATATTTAAAGTATCTCTTTTTGTGGGGACAAAGATTTGGAAAGTGAGGGGATACCCATCAACTGGGGAATGGCTGAATAAGTTATAGCATATGATTGTAATGGAATACTACTGTGCTGTAAGAAAATGACAAGCAGGAGGAGCTCAGAAAAAGCTGGAAAGACATGAACTGAAGCAGAGTGAAATAAGCAGAACTAGGAGAACACTGTACAGTGACAGGAATATGTTACAATGAACAACTATGAATAACAACTATTCTTAGCAATACAATAATCCAAAACTATCCCAAAGGACTCATGTCAAAAATCTTCTACTTCCAGAGAAAAAAGAACTGAGTCTGAATTCGGACCAAAGCAAACTTTTTTTGACTTTCTTAAATTTTTTCTATTTGAGTTTTCTTCCACAAAAGAATTAATAGGAAAAAATGTTTTACATGATTGCACATATAAAATCTATATACCATCTCAAGTGGGAGGTGGGAGGTTGGGGGAAGAAAAGAGAGAGAGAATTTCAGACTTTATATTCTTTAAAAAGTCTTGGAAACTGTTTTTTAGAGAAATCTGTACACATTTGTATGTGCAAAGCATCAATCAGACTTTCTATGTCTAGCATCAGCAACTTTTAAATTGATCAATAAAAACTGAAAACACTCCTATTTAAAACTTTGTAAGGAAAAGAAAAAAAAAAAACCTTTGTAAGCCATCAAGTAAGAGAATTCACAAGTCACTTACTTGGAGAGCTCCACCCTTTTAATCATTCAGAAACTTGTGAATCCTATGATAAGAGTTGACACCTTCAGAGGATGAGAGGTGTGAATTCCAGATTGCTAGGCAATTTGGAAACTGTGATTGGCCCCTGTGAAAAGGGGAAGGGACAAAAAGAATTATAAAAGTCCTGATCCTCTTGGGTCTGGGGCCTGGGGCCTGGGGCCTGGGGCCTGGGGCCTGGGGCCTGTCGCCTGTCGCCTGTCTTGGTCTTCCTCTTCAACTAGTGACCTGCCTCTTAGAGGTAAACTTGAGACTTGGACTGCCTCTTGGGTGAATGAATAGCTATCCTTCCCTTCTTGGTGTCTGGTGTGAAAAGGGAATTCTTTGTTCTCTTTGTCTATTCTGAGTTTACACTTGTAAAAAAGGAATCCTTTATTCTCTTTGCCTAGTTGGAGTTAACACTTTGGTTAACAACAACTTAAGTACCCCTACTTAATACCTCACTAGATTGTGAAGACAGGATTAACTCTCCTTTGCCTACCTTTTTTATTTGATTGAATCAACACAAGCTTGAACTAGGTCAAGGAGCTCAAAAACCACTTAGTGAATTCACACCCTCAGAAACTTCAATCGGCCAGGAAACTGTGGACCCTTTTGATGAGAATTCACACCTCCAGAAGGTGAGAAGTGGATCCCATAGACACTGCCCCCCCTGAGCAGTGCTGGGCAATTTGGAAGCTGTGATTGGCCCTTATGAAGAGGGGAAGGGACATGAAGCCACTATAAAAAGGCCCTGAATTTCTGGGGCTGGGGAGGTGAGCTTCAAGAGAAGCTTGGCTTCAAGAAGGAAGTCAGCTTTAAGAAGATAGTTGGCTTCAGTGGTCACCTTCAGCTTGAGTCATCATCTTGACCTGCCTCTTGGAGGGAATTTGGGTGAGTGGATAGCTGGCTTTCCCTTCCTGTCTTCTGGAGAGAGTTTAATTCTGGTTGAAAGTCAATAAGTGCTGGCTGAGTTAAGCACCAGAGCAATATTTAGTTAGACAGGCTAATGTCTTCTCTACCCTTTTGGATTTCTCTACTTTCACTCTTTCCACCTTTTTTGTGGTGAAAATTATTAAGCTATTAAAGGTCATTTCGACTTTGAGCAATAATACTTTGAATTAGCAATCACCATTATTTTTTACAATTTTCATATATTTTAGTCAAACCATTAATTTTTCATTCCTACGCTAGAGAGAGATTAGTTTCGGAGAGGTCTTCCCTTCTTGGAGAAGGCCGTGTGGGTGGAACTCCGGGTCCTCTGTTCCAGGGTTAACAAGCCCTGCCAGGCCTGGCCAAGCACCAGAGCAATATTTAGTGTGATAGGGTAGACATCTTCTCTATCCTCTTTTTGTCTTTCTCTATTTTCACTCTTTCCACCCTTTTTGTAAATAAAAGCTATTAAAAGTCATTTTGACTTGAGCTATAATATTTTTAAATGGGTGACCACAAGGTTATCTAAGAATTCTCATATATTTAGTCAAACCCTCAATTTAATTCCTTACAAATAAATTAATACAGAGAAAAGTGAGAACTAGAAAAAATTTATATAATAACAATATTGCAAAGACAACTTTGAAAGACTTGGGAAGTCTGATCATCACAATGACCAAATACAGTTCCAGAAGGCTCATCATCAAATAGGTTGCCTATGTCCAAAGAAATGATGAACTCTGCAGATTGAGATTTGTGTGTGTGTGTGTGTGTGTGTGTGTGTGTATGTGCCCTGGCCAAGAAAAGAATTTGTTTTGCTTGATTATATATGTTTGTAGCAGGGCCTTTGTTTTTCTTACTTTCTCAATTTGGGGGCTTAAGCAATATGGAAAGGAGAAAAGGTGGTCTTCATTTGAAAGGAAATAAAATTTAATTTTAAAAAAGGAAACAAATAACTGGGGGGGGGAATTTTATAGTATTTCTAACAAAGGACTCTTTTCTCAAATATATAGAGAACTGAGACAAATGATCAAAGGATATGAACAGGAAGTTCTCAGGTGAAGAAGTAAAAAAAAAAAAAATCTATACTCACTTGAAAAAAATGATCCTAATCGCTACCGAATTGAGAAACACAAATTAAAATGACTCTGAAATTACTACCTCACACCTATCAGATTGGCTAATAAGACAAAAAAGGAAAATGAAAAATGCTGAAGAGGATATGGGGAAATTAGGATAGTAATACACTGTTGGTGGAGATATGAACTGATATAAGTATTCTGGAGAGTAATTTAGAGCTATGCCCAAAAGGTTATAATATTATAGATACCATTTGCCTCAGTAATACTACTACTAGATGTATATCCCAAAGAGAAGGAAAAAGGTGCTACATATACAAAAAGATTTATAGTAACTTTCTTTGTGGCAGCAAAAAATTGGAAACTGAAGAGATGTCCATTAATTGAGGAATGGCAGAACAAGTTGTGGTACATGGTTGTAATGGAATACTATTTCGACATAAGAAATGACAAACAGGATCATTTTTTAAAAACTTGAAAAGACTTGTATGAACTTATGCAAAGTGAAGTGAACAGAACTAGGAAACCACTGTATATAGTAATGGAAATACCAACTGTGAAGGACTAAACTTTTATCGGCAATGCAAGGACTCAAGATGATGCCAAGAGATTTATGATGAAACATGCTCTCCACAGCCATAGAAGCAACTATCAGAATATGAATGCAAATAAAACCATGCCATTTCTCGGCTTATTTCCTTCATGAGTTTCTTCTTACATGTGTGATATATATCTTCTTTCACAACACAAGGAATAGCGAAATTTGTACTGCATGGCAACACTGAAATAATCTATATCGGATTTTTTTGCTTCCTGGGGAGGGAGAGGGGAAGAGGAAAAAGAGAATTTGGATTGCATAAGGTCAGAAAGCAATTATTAAAAAATTGTTTCTACATGTAAAAGAAAAAATAATAAAATGAGTTAGTTGAAAACAAAAAGAAAAATCATGGCTAACAGTGGAGGGAGTTTGCTATGGTTATGTATCAGTGTCGTGTCCAGGAAGTCCTGCCTAACCCAAGGCCAAAGTCAGGGCCAGACCAGCATTTGGGCAGCAGAGTGCCCAGGCAGCTCTGCCTAAGACACATCAGAAAACACAAGTGGACCCCAAACCCAGAGGATCCAGCCCTGAACCCCACAGGAGCAACAGCAAAAGGGCCAGGGCAGCCTGAGAAAGTAAAGCACAGGAAACCTGCTATTAGCATCATCTTATTGCGATCTCTCAGCAAGATCACAGCATGGCATATAGCCAAGTCCAGGTATCTGACTGTGCAAAAAGGAGCCAAGAAAAGAGGCTCAAGTTGATTCAACAGTAAACTAATCCCAAACCCAAGATGTCTTGCAGAGGGAAGTACCTTGACTTGGCCACTATATCCAAAAGCAAACAAAACCTGCTCACACCATCCAAAAGAATGGGTGTGATCTAGAGAAAGAACTGTGGGAGTAGAAACACAGAAGAAAAACATATGATGGGTCATGTGGTCTGATGGGGACATGATTGGGGTTTTGGCTTTTAAAGATCACTCTATTGCAAATATGAATAATATGGAAATAGGTTTTGAACAATGATACATGTATAACCCAGTGGAATTGCTTATCGGCTCCAGGAGGGGAAGAGAAGAGGGGTATCACGTAACCACGGAAAAATATTCTTAATTTTTTTTTAAAAGACTGGGTATGAGTAGAGAGACCCAAGTAAAAAACACCAATCTAGAAACTATGGTTGGAAAGATAAAGAATTAAGAAAATGCCAAACACAATGAAGAAATATCGCGGACTGGGAGAGGTCTAAGGAGGAAGTAACTCTATATGTCTAAGCAAAGTCTCACAGAAAAGGGGGCACGACGACTACTCCATGACTTCCTGGCTGGTTAAACAGATTTCTTTTTTTAAGGTGTGTTGAGACAAGTAGGTGACGCAGTGGATAGAAAGCCAAGCCTGGAGATGGGAGGTTCTGGAGTTATATCTGGCCTCAGACACTTCCTAGTTGTGTGAATCCGGGCAAGGCACAATCCCAATCTAGATTTGTAAAAATGGATATAGTTTTATCCATAAAAAAGTCACAAGACACAGGACCATCTGCTTTGCTCCAAAGGATTATTGGTCCTCATTTCTCCTGCAACTAAACCCTCTTATCTGTTTGTTTCTCCTTATTAGAAAGTGAGCAGGGAATGTCTTGATTTTCTATCAATATCCCCAGCACTTAGCAGTGTTTGGTACATAGTAAATGCTTAACAAATTTATTCATTTCCTGCAAAGAGTTGCAGAATGACATGAGCAGAATTAGGAAGGAGAACATTGGATAAAGAAACAGTAATGTTGTAATCACGTAGGAAAGACTCAGCTACCCTGATCAAGGCAAAGATCCAAGACAATTCCAAAGGAGCCATGATGAAAAATGCTATCTGCCTCCAGAGAGAGAACTGATGAACTCTGGATGCAGATGGAAACATGCTTTTTTTTTTCCACTTCCTTTCTTTCTTGTTTGTATGTTTTCTTTTGCAATATGGTTAATATGAAAATGTTTTGCATCACATATATATAGTCAATATCATATTGCTTGTCTTCTCAAGGGGTGAAGGAGGGGTAGGAGAGAGGAACAGAATTTGGAACACAAAATTAAAAAAACAAAAACAAAAACAAATAAAGGGCAGTTAGGTGGCGCAGCCAATTGAGAGCCAGGCCTGGAGGTCCTGGGTTCAAATTTGACCACAGATACATTATAGCTGTGTGACCCTGGGGAAGTCTCTTAATTCCATTTGCCTAGCCCTTACTGCTATTTATGCCTTAGAACCAATACTTAGTATCCATCCAAGACAGAAGGTGTTTTTTTTTAAAATGAATATTAAAAAAATTTTAACTTAATTCAGAAATAATGAAATAAATTTAAAAACAAAAATAAATTTATTCATTCACTTAAATCCCTAGTTTCTTTCAAAGCTCAGCTCAATTGTTACCTCTCATGCGAGGCCCTTTGTGATCCCCTCTCCAGTTTCTGTAGTTTCTTCCCCTCGACTCTCCTTACATTTGTCTTTTTTTTTTTTTAATAGTCATTCGAATAAATTTATTTATTTATTGTTGGGGTATGGGATTCGGCTATATTTATATCCTTTGTATTTATTTACATTTTTTCCTTACATTTATCTTGTATACATTTATTATATATTCATGTGTACATAAACTGTCTAACCCAATAAAGTGTAAACTCTTTGAGAGCCAAGTAGCTTCATTTATGCCTTTATATCCTCAGAACCCAGCAGATTTCTGGCACATAGAAGATATTTAATAAATGCTTTCTGATAGATTGTGATAGCTCTTCGCAGATCTGCAGCAATGCTGATTGCTAAGCTAAAGGAATACGGAAACAGTACTCCATCTGGTGGCCCATCGCAAGAATTTCTTTTGGGTCTTCAAAGGAGCATCTAACCAAATCAGAGAATCACTGGTGCATTACAGTAGAAGCTGGGTAGGAATGAACCTAAGGGACCAGATGGCCCAACCTAATGCTCAATGCCACAATCTCTTCTATGCATTTCTAAAAACTGTCACTAATAGCATAGTGGAGTGAAAATGGAATTGGAGATACCTGGAGACCTGGGTTCAAATCCCAGAGTTGACATCTTGTGTCAAGGTAAATCTCTTCCTCTGAGGCTCCTTGTAAATTAGGAGACAATATTTGTATTACCAATCCCCAATGTAGGGGAGACACTTTGTAAATCTTAGAGGGTTAGAAGTAGGGTAATTATTATTATTCTGGTCAGCCCATCCCATGTTTTAATAGCTCTTTAATCGTAACTAGCTAGGGGGTGCAATGGATAGAACACTGGACTTGAAATCTGGAAGACTCATCTTTTGGAGCTCAAATCTGGACACTTACTGGCTGTATGACCTCGGGCAAGTCACATTACCCTGTCTGCCTCTCAGTTTTCTCATCTATTAAAAAATGATTTGGAGAAGGAAATGGTAAGCCACTCCAGTATCTTTGCAAAGAAAACCCCAAGTTGGGTCACAAAGAGTTGGACGTGACTGAAGTGACTAAACACAGTTATTTGGAAGTTCTTCCTTACATTGAAAGTCCTGGTTCTACCATTTGTGGGCAAGAATGTAAAGAAAAGATCCTTCTTCGACCAGGAGTCCTTTAAATCGTCTATCACAGGTGTGGTATGAGGAGTGAAGCATCCTGGATTGGAGTTTCAGCTTCCCCACTTACCAGTTGGGTACCTTTGGACAAGCCAGCTTCCCCATCCATAAGAGATTCATAAACTCACATTACCTCAGGGAACAGTTCCAAATCTTGCTGGCCTTTAGAATATTTGTCTGTAAGACAAGAAAAAAATTGCATGCAGTTTTTCTCCCTATATTTGTAGAGATTACTTTCTTGTTTTAGAATATTTTGAGTTGAAAGGAAAAAAAAATCATCCTATCACAGAGGAGGGGGAAAGGGATCTTGTGCTGATGGTAGGCTGGGCTGACCTACCACTGCTTGGCATTCTGGTGGGAGAGGTCAGGTCCTACTAAGGAAACTGGTACTCCACTTTCACAGCCAACATAGCTTCAGAAAAGTCCCTTTAAGGCTAGATTTTCTGCCTACTTTTTCTAAGTCACGACTTATGCTAAATCCATGTCTAATTGCCAGCTTGTCACTCAGTACACCTTTGGCAGAAATGTTCAGAAATAGGCTATTTGTAACACAGGTGGGACAGAAGTGCTAATTATGTATTACGCACTTCCCTTCAAACAAAGAAATCAAATTGACTTTGGAGCAGGCGCTCGGCTTTCTTTTAAGAAACTTTGACAGCTATTCAGTTCTCCTGACTCCTCTTCTTCTATTGATGACTTCAGTGCCTCTAGTTTCATATTCAGACTGCTGGGAGAAGATAAGAGTCAAGAAACAAAGGATGTTAAAGCAGCTAGGTATTCATTCAGTGGGAAGAGAGTCAGGCCTAGAGATGAGATCCTGGGTTCAAATCTGAAATCAGATACTTCCTAGCTGTATGATCCTGGGTAAGTCACTTAACCCTCATTGCCTAGCCCTTATTGCTCTACTGCCTTGGAACCAAAACACAGTATTGATTCTAAGACAGAATATAAGGGTTAAAAAAAAAAACAACAAAAGGATGTGAGCGTTCTGGGCTCCATGACTCTGAGTCCAAATTTGCCTTCCATTATAGGCAAACCTTGTAAATCTTCTGTGAATTTACAGCTAAAGGTTTAACATAGCCTTTAAATAGTAAGATAACAAATATACAAATCAGATTATGCAAAACTCCTCTCCCTCTACCCCCAATACTCACACTCGAAAATCTCAGAATCATAGGTTTAGGAAGGAATTTTGGATTCCAATTTTAGATACAAATTTAAGATTTGGAAGGAATCTTAAAGGTCCTCAAGTTGCCAATTCCTTCATTTTACAAATGAGGGTTAGGGTCAGTATTGCCTCCAGGGTGAAATACAAAATCATCAGCCAGGCACTCAAACCCTCTATAATCTAGTCCCAAACTTTTTAGTCTTAATTTTATCAGTTTTCTTTACAGACTCTAGATCCCAATCAAATTGACCTAATAGCTGTGCAACTTGGGAGTTTTTGTGAATTTTGTACAAGCAGTTTAGTTCCTCACATTTGGAGGTCTCTCATTTCCATCTCTGGTTTCCTTCAAATCCCAGGTCCTATCTAAGGCCTGAACCTGTTCTACATCTTTAACATGCGAATGGTAATGTCACCTCCTGGAGTTATTGTGAGGATTTAATGGGAAATAGATAGATAGATAGATAGATAGATAGATAGATAGATAGATAGATAGATACATACATACATACATACATATAGACAGACAGACAGACAGACAGATTGATAGATGGACAGATGGAGGGATAGAGACAGACAGACAGACAGGTAGATAGATATGTTATAAGGAATTTCATAATTCACTCTGTCTCATTAGGAGAAGTTTTAGGTCAGAGGAAGGTTTTAATTTGTATGCTGTCTCTTTAAGAGGCAGTAGCAGAGACAGAATTGAATTCCATCTCTTTAAGTGAAAACCATAAACTTCTCTACTAGCAACAATGCAATGATCCAGAACAACTATGAGGGGCCTATGAGAAAGAATGTTATCCAAAACCAGAGGAAGAACTGTGGAAGTAGAAACACAGAAGAAAAGCAACTGCCTGAACACATGGGTGGATAGGGATATAATTAGGGATACTAGCACAAAATGAGCACTCTAAAACGTATGTTGGAAATTTTATTATTATATGTAACTAGGAAAATAAAATCTCTTTGAATGAAAAAAGAAAAAAAAAGAAAGATCAGAGCAGGCTCAGAGATGTTACAGGTATGGAGGGGTGGCACGAGGCATTATTTTCAAGCACAAGTGTGTCTTCTCTTTAGTCAGAATACTTTATCCCAGAGAGGACCAGACTAAAATTCCCACCCCACCCATTCAGGGAATTCACAGCTTTCCCTGGTCTGCTTACCATTGTCAATACAGTGAAAAAATACCCTTTGTTTTCAATCACAGAAATGCCACAAGGACATAAAATAGACAGATCTAGTAGGTATTTGAGTTTTCTGGAAGATAAACCGAAGGTATTAAAATTTGTGAAAAATTAAATAATCAGCCTAGTCCCAATGAACCACTGTTCAGGTTTCTATAAAAAAGACTGACTCCCACATATGCCCCCATAGAGACAAATAATTATTAGTGGTTCTTAAATTAGAAAGCAATATACCTTTATTTTGATCTTTCGCATGTTCTAACTTGCTTCAGCAGTCCTGCCTAGTTTTCTACCTAAAATTAAGTTCAACTTTGGAAAATAACCCAAGCCCTAAGCTTGTTTCTTCTTCCCAGCATCCCCTGGCTCCCTTAGTTTCTCTCATTCTGAGGAGGGGTAGCCATCAGGACCTTTAAAATTATACCAGTTCTTGCACATGTAAAATCTCTATCTGATTGCTTACTGTCTCAGTGTAGGGAAAGGAGGGAGGGAGAGAATTTGTGGCTCAAAATTAATTTTTTAAATGTTGTTAACTGTGGGGTGTGATAATTAGATTATCTCTTTAGATATTAGTCTACACTGCCCATCTTTAGATTTAATCACCAAAGGTGAGAACATCTCTAATTCTGGGAGGTCCATAACCCAAGTGTGCTAGAGTGAGAGACGAATCAGAATCAACTGACCCACCCTAGGCAGTCTATGAGAATTAGGAGGAACAGGAAGTGACGCATAAGTGACCCCTTAAAAGGAGAAGGTCCTCAGTCAGCTGAGGTCTTCCGTGGAAGACAGCATCTGGTGAGGACCTCTTCTGGTTCATGGAGGAGTGTCGGAATGCTGAGACTCTGGTGGGACCTCAGACTGCTTCCCTTTGAACTGTCACGTGGATAAGTTAGGCTGACTCTCTCTCTTCCCTTGGCGTTTCTGGAGGCTCTACCCTCAGGGAGGCCTTTCTTGTCTCTCTAATTGTAAAAGGTCTTGTGGCTAGAAGCCTTGTTTAATTACTTCTGTGCCCCTCTGCTGGGCCTCTAAATTCTTACCTGGTCTGGGCCAGTTTCTCTCTCTCAATTTCCCTAACCTTCAACCTTTCTAATTGAAAATAAACTTCCATAAAAGTCCATTTTGACTTGAGATTATTCTTAATTAAGGATTGAGAATAGTTCAATCCTCTGGCGACCACCTTTTAATATATTGAACCCATAAAACCCCTTTTTCCCCCTTACAGGGGCAGCTCAATGGATTGAGAGCCAGGCCCAGAGACAGGAGATCCTGGGTTCAAATATGACCTCAGACACTTGTGTGACCCTGGGTATATCAGTTAATCTCCATGGCCTAGCCCTTACCACTCTTCTGCCTTGGAACCAATACACAGTATTGAATCTAAGATGGAAGGTAAGGGGTTTTTTTTTGTTTGTTTTGTTTTTTAATAAATGATAAAATGTTGTAAACTTTTTTTTTTTACATGTAATAGAAAAAAAATAAATCATACCTTCTTAGGCTGTCCAATTGTCGACTGATGTTGACAGCTTTCTCTAAGGCCTTTATTCTTGTCATAGCATTATAAGAAACAACATGACCTGGTAGATACAGAAGCAGGCCTCAGAGACAAGCCCGAGTTTGGGGCACCTGGATCACTAGGTAGTGATAACTTCTTCTTGTGCTCTCAGACTACAAGTTGCAGAGCAATTCATCTCTTACTACGAGATAATGAAACCACAGGTCTGGTCCAAAAAATAAACATAAATTTACAGGGAAAAGTATGCTCCAGTGGCCTTTTGACAATAACTCTGCTTTTGCCAGCTTCTGTTTTGAATGAAAGAAGTATGAATCAAATGTCATATCATTTAGGGTCAAGATCCTACCTCTGCTACTAACTTGAGCTTTGCTGTTGTATGCAGCAGCAAAAGATGGTGGGAGAGATTGTTCACCACTCAATTGTCCCAGGATCCTGTTGCCATGGAAGCCCTCTAGCCATAAAAGCACTGGCCACCCTTTTGTCCCAAGTGAGGGGATCTACTCCTCTCTGGGTCTCATCCTCCTGTCAAGTGAGGATAACAACAAACATGGGCTAACTCAACCTTGATGGAAGTTTTAAGGAAAAGAATCACATTTACATAGTGCCATTCTTATAAAAATTACAATTACCATCCCTGTTGATGTTTCTCAAATCTAACTTTCCTGTCCCAATCACGCCAATCTCACATCTCCCAGGGCTTTTCAGATATCAGGAACTGGATTTCCAATAGATACCTTAATGTCTAAAACAGAACTCACCTTTTCCCCTAAACCCTCCCTACTTCCTGCCTTCCCCATTCCTATAGGGTACATAACATCACAGTCCCTTAGGCTGCTCACAAACTATGGAGTTACCCTGGAGTCCCCACTATCTTTCACCTTCCATATCCAAGTTGTTGCAACCTCTGCAGTATCTCTCAAATATACCCTCCTTTTCCCCTCTGATGCTGCCACCACTCTGGTGCAGGCTCTTATCATCTCAGGCTTAAAAATAGCAATAGGTGGGTCTATCTGCCTCAAGTACTTTGTTATTCCAATCTTCCTCTATTCAGCTAAATCAGCTAAAGTGATTTTCCTATAACACAGATCCAATCACGGAAACTCTACTGGTTCCCTATTGTCTTGAGTAGGAAATACAAAATGCTGTCTGGTGTTCAAAGCCCTTCATAACTTAAGCTCTCTTGTACCTCTCCATTCTTCTTATATCTTATTTCCTGACATATACTGTTCCATTTAGTGCCACTGGCCTCCTGGCTATTCCCTGATCAAGATACTCCAATTCTGAGTTCCAGATATTTTCTCTAGTTTGCCTTCATGTCTGGAACATGCTCCTTCCTCAACTGTCTGACTTCTCTGGCTTCCTTTAAACCCCAACTAAAAGTCCCATCTTTTCCAGTGTCTTCCCCTTATTTCCTATTTATCTTGTAGATAGCTTGCTTTGTATGTATTTCTTTGCATGTTGTCTCCCCCTTTAGATAAGAAATTCCTTGAGAGCAGGGACTGTGTTTTGTATTCCCAGTGTTTAGCCAAGTGCATTGCACAAGGTGGATATTTAACCAATATCTGATTGATGTCACAATTTGGTAGGTGAAGAATGCCAGTGCTGTCACTCCTCTCAGTTTACATAATGGAAAACTACACTTGTTTCTTTAAATGACTTGACCACAATCAGTAAGTGCTGGCACTAAGAGATGAGCCAAGAACTTGACACTAAATAGTGATATTTCCACTATACCATTTTCCTAGTAAAAGTTAAAATGCCCTGGGAAGTTAGAACAAATTTAGGGCAAGATGTCCTCTAAAAAAAAGGTCTACTTTCAGAATATTTGAGCTAAAAGTTCCCTTGGAGACCATCTATAACAATCCAACCATTTTTAGATGAAGCAGCTAAACCCCAAAGAAGAGATCTGCTCCAGGGTCCAGTGAGAGGTGGGAGAAGAAACCATGATGTATGACTCATAGTTGCAGGGCTCCTTCCACTCTACAATATCACCCTTTACTAGTCACCTGGGGCTGTGTGCAAAGAAGTCGCACTGTTTGTTTTGTAGAAGTAAAATGGCCCCACTTCAGCAAAATGCTTTGGGGAAAGGCAGCATACCATACATAGTGGGCCAATGCTGTATTTCTGAGACAATCTGCGTACAAATCCTACCTCTACTATCTGTAATGCTAGGAAGGCCACTTTGCCTTTGGGCTTCTATTTCTTCATTTATAAATGAGAGTGTTGGACCAAATGAGTACTAAGTTTCTAAATTTTATGAGCCAATAAAAGGTATTCCAAACCACTTCAGGCTTTGACCATGCTGAAGCCTAAGGCTGACTCTGGCTGTAAGAACAAAGTGTGAGGTCATGTTTTGTCCTCATTAGAATCTACCTTTGAAAAGTGCTGTGTGGAAAGGTGAACCTTCCGAATTATATGGTCTCTCCCCATTTAAAAAACAAAAACCACTCTAGAGTTACTATGCATAACATTAACCCATCTTCCAGCCCTGTGCTGAGGCAGACTTGTGGTCAGTTGAGATACGATGGGTAAAGATCCCAGCTTGGACACTAATTATGTGTGTGACCCAGACTTCCTGAATAACCTCTTAGCTCATCGGATTGTTGTGTGGAGGGTACTCTGCCAACCTCAGAATGTTTTAAGAAATGTGAATGATGACTCATTTTGTGAGTGCTCGAGGATGCCTCTTCCTTTAACCCATTAATGGTACTATGGCTCCTTTGTTTGACTGTTCTATGTGTGCAATGACCCTATGGAGGGAAAAGAAAATAGCTACCAAGGCTTACATTTTTCTGGGCCACCAGCACAACTCCTGAAGCTGGCTGGCTCTGCACAGAGAAACTAAATCAAATCAAACCAAACAGAAGCCTGAGCCCTGGGCCCAGCCTTCTGGATCGATGGCGCTTGAGAGTGATGACAGAAGGACTGAAGTAAAGACAAATAAAAAGGTCACAATGTATATTTATTCCCCACACGTTACATTCTTCACCACAGTTAAAACTGAAGAGTTAAAAACATTGTGGGTGATGATGGATTACAGGTGATCACCATTTTGTTTCCTGCTAGTCATCTAGAACACTCAAAAGCTCATCTATCTCCCCAAAAGGATTTCTGAAAGCAACAGGGGGTCATCTGCCCTTTCTAACTATGGAGCCTTTCTTTCAGTTATCTGACACAAGACTCAGACATTGTCGTCAACTTGCCCAGATCCCAAGTTTCATGACTCATATATAGCTTTCCTTCGTCTTCTCTTCTCTCCCCTCACGACTTACCAAAAACTATGTGATCATGGTGAGTGGAGGCCTCCAGGATTTCAATGAGGTATCCAAACTACTGCTGAGCATGGAAGAGCATTCCACTGCTACACGGACAACCGCAGCCTCCCCTCCCTGGCAAGGTCCCAAGAAATGCTGCTGTTTGCCACCTTCACAAGGCCAGTAGCTGATCCATGCAGGTTTCTGGCTCTGTTGTCCCTTTATCTGTCCCCTTCTTGCACAGTAGGGGAGTGCAAGATGCACTTGTGCATCTTGTACAAATGCTCCTCTCCAGTAGAAACCCAAGTGCCCACTATCACTTGTGTGCACAGGGACAGTGAGAAGGGCAATGGATGGGTGATAAGACTGATGCATGAAGCTCAAGTCTCTCCACCTGGTAAATGGGGAACAAGTGGGCACCAGGTCTAAATCATGATTATGTGACTAGATGTTTGTGAGATCACTGGCAAAAAAGGATCTGAGGAAAAAAACATGTTCCTATCAAAATGTTCAATTTGAAGAAAGTCACAGAAACTGGTCTTACGCACCCCAATAAGACTGCCCCCTCCCCCTCAAAGGTTCAGATTAACAAAAGCTTCTTCTATACATATCCACAACTGAACTTTTTCCCATGCACACAAGATAATCCAAACTGCACTGATGCTATCTTTACGCCCCAGATTGTAAATGGCAGTGAGCATTATTAGAGCAGGACACTCAGCTGGAGGAGCACTGGGAACACCAGGGAACCTGAGAGGATGTTTGTGTTTAGAAACTGACTTCTAATCATGAAAGAAAATACTTTTTTCCTCTTTAAAAAAATAAAGAGGAGATGAACACAACCCTCAAAGACCCAAGTAGCCAGTGTATATGGCCCACAAACACAAGATGGTGGAGGCTTCTTAACAGAAAACTTGAAACATCTTGTAAATGGGGCTGCGAACCACCCAGAGGCCCCACTGTAAAAAATACTTCAGTAACTGACTTTCTGAGAGCTAGAAAGAGGGTGGATGCTGGTTTGTGTTTACAGCTTGCTGGCTCTTTTTCAGGAAAAAAAAAAAAAAAGAGTCTGGGGAACGGAGGGAAGGAGGAGAGGGAAAGAAAAGGAAAATAAGAATCCATCTTAACATGCAGGTCCAATAATTTTTTTTCTTTTTCTCTCATGGAAATTCCAACTGGAGAAATGGCAGAACACATGGCTTCCAGTCTGTACATTGAAGGACTCAATTCTCAATGGTGCTGCTGTTAAGAGAACAAAAAGCCAATGAGAATCACAGCAATTTAATCCCATCCAATTAGATTTCATTAAATTAGACATCATGCCAAGCCCTGAGAGAGGTCTAGGAATGAGAAATATCCTCTGACCCTCAAAGCAAAAACATATTCTGAATTACAGAACCACAGAGTAGGAAAGATCCTCTGAGATCACCTAGTAGAACCTTTATCTGAAAATGGAACTCAGTCTTCCACCATAACAGCCTAACAATTAAGACTGAACACTTTAAGCTTGAAGAAATTTCATATTCATTATCTAATCTGAATCTAACAACTACCTTGTGAGATAGGTTTGTATATTCCAGTTTTACAGAGGAGTATATTGAGACTGGGAAGTAATTTGTCCAAGGCATACAACTGACAGGTGGTAGACCCATAATATTAAGTATTGGTTCTAAAGCAGAAAGAGTAATGGCGGTTAAGTGACTTGCCTAGGGTCACACAGCTAGAAGTGTCTGGATCCAGGACCTCCAGTCTCTGGGCCTGGCTCTCAATGAGCCACCTAGCTGCCTCTAGATATGGTTTTTGTAAAGCAAAAGCATAGAGGGCTTTATCACGCCTCCCTCATTTCATTTCAAACTCAGGCCTGAACTGATTCAGCCTCCATTTGAACTTTTTTGGGCTGCCATAGTTCTGAATTGTACTGGATCTTATATTATAGCTGGTCCACTAAGAACCCCAAGTCTATCTCTTGAATCCTTTAACTTGCACAGATTTTTTAAATTTAAGCAGAGGCAATGATGAGAAACTGGCACTATCCAATAGTGTATAAAGTCCATTACAAACAATATCCATAAAATTCCCTAGATACCTTTAAGAAAAGATGTCATCAATGACTATGCTAGGAAGACTCCACTTGGGAATCTAGGCAGGCACTCATCTAAATCCAAATAGCAATACCTTGAATATTTTTGTTGCTTTAATTCTAAAGAATTCAAGCTGTATTCATGCACATGATGCCACTTTCCCTTATGTTATCCCTTATTAAGAGATAAGGAGAGGGGGCAGCTGGGTAGCTCAGTGGATTGAGAGTCAGGCCTAGAGACGGGAGGTCCTAAGTTCAAATCCGGCCTCAGACACTTCCCAGCTGTGTGACCCTGGGCAAGTCACTTGACCCCCATTGCCCACCCTTACCACTCTTCCACCTAGGAGCCAATACACAGAAGTTAAGGGTTTAAAAAATTAAAAAAAAAAAAAAAAAAAGATAAGGAGACCTTTGTCAAGCCCCATTCCCAAGTCTCTTTATGATAAAGATGTAACTCTTAAGTTCTTGAAGGCTCTGCCACTGGAGGTTCTCTTCTGCTGCTGAGGACACATTTAGCTACTTATACAGATGTGCCTGACCAGAAGATGAGCCAACAAGTAAGGAATTTTTTTTTATCCAAAAAAGTAATTCATGGAGTAGTTGCATATTTGGTTGATGGAGTATGAGAAAGTCTTTACAAATATTAAAGCTTTCTAAGTTAGCTAATATTATTAGATAGGCAACTGTGGACCAGTCATCTCACCTTTCCTTCTCAATAAATGGGAAAAATATAACACAATACTTACCCCTATGATTATTGAGAACAGCCCATTTCAAATCGCAAAAAACCACTACTGATGGTAATTGTAAGCCACTACTATTAGAGGGAGAACAATTAGAACTATTCAAAAATGTTACTGGCTTCCTCCTCATAAGGCGAAGAATGGAAACTACTTATCATAGATATTAAAAGGGGGTTTTCTGCACTGGATGGAAGACTGAATTAGACAACAAGTTCACAGATGCCCCTCTCCAAACTATGAGGTTCTGTGAACTGCCTTTGATGGTCATATAGAGCTGAAATGGGGACCAGAATCAAACTCTTCTGATTCAACTAAGTCGTCCTTTCCCCACTATGCCATGTCACTTCCTCAGGCTCCAAATTTACCTTTGCTTTTCATTCCTGCTGATCATCATTGCTGGCACTGGGGGTCCGACTCCGAATCTGGCTTCTGAGCTGTTCTATCAACTCTGGATTTTGTTGTTGCATCTGCTGAGCAAACTGCTGGCCTCTGAAGAAAAAAACCAAACATGTGCAATTAGAAATCTACAAAAAAAACAATGCAACCAGAAAGGAGATGAAAAAAGGAAAGTTCACTGTCCCAAAGGAAAAAAAATAGCAGGAAACTGGATTTCTAAGTTTTGAGAATCAAACTTGTGAATTAGTATTCACTCTATTATTTCTGTCATTGGTAGTATCATCTTTCTAGTCAACAATGCTCATAACTCTCCTGTTATCTTTGATTGCCTTCTTTAAAATGTCCAGATACAATATAAAATCACTGAATTCCAGAATTGGAAGGGAACTCTCTGACCACCTAATATAACCCCATCTGAAAGAAAATACTTTCCATAATATACCTGACATGTGATCATCCAGGCTTTGTCTGGTGAGCTCAGTTGAAAAAGAAACCAATACCTCTGCTCATTCCACTTCTGAATTCTTGGAAAGGTTTTCAAGTCTAAAATTTGTTCCTTAGTAACTTTCACGCAATTCTGCCTTCTGAGATCAAACCAAGTAAGTCCAATCCTTCTTCCAGGACTGACTTTTGTAATATTTGCAGACAACTACTATGCTCCAAATCCTTTCTCCTCCCCTCCCTTCACTAGGCTGAACAACCCAGTTCCTTCAATGGATCGTCAAAGGATCTGAACACGAGGCCCTTTACCACTTGTTGCCTTCCTCTAGACAAACACAATTTTATCAACCTCCTTCCTAAAATAAGATGTCTAGAACTGGACACAAAATTTCAGATGTGGTTGGACCAGTGCAGAAAACAGCATGACTCACTTTCTTATTCCTTCCTGGTTAGTATGCAGCCTAAGATGGCATTAAGCTTTCTTTCTTGGACACAGTTATCATTATGGCCTTCTACTGAGTTTGAAGTCCACTAAAACACTCAGATTCTTTTCAGGCTGCTGGCTAATCATGACCCACTCATCTTATACTTGTGAAGCTGATATTCTGAACCAAAATGAATAACTACTGTATGTGGATTAAATTATTTCATTAGATTTGTTTGGGCTTGTCAAGATCTTTTTGAATTCTCACAGACACTCAATTTCTTAAGTTTTCCTTTGAAACTTTGTGAAACTTCTAAATCTGTCATCTATGCTTTTATCTAAATTGCTGATGAAAGTGTTAAACAGCACAGGTCTCTGGGAAACTCCTCTGAAGGCTTCCATTCAAATTAGCATTGAACCATTAATGGGTCTCCTTAGGTCTGACCAGCCAACAGGTTTGAATCCAGGGAGCATACTATTGTCTGTATCTCATATCTCCACCTTTTCCAGGAGCACAGCAGGAGAGAAGATGTCTAATGTTTTGCTAAAATCTAGATAAACTCTACTTATTTCCCTGACCTCTTCCTATTAAAGCCAAGATGGCTCTCACCACCATTTCCTTTCCTAGATGTTCATTAACCATCTCTTTATTACTAATGTGTTTGCTAGGAAGTGAAGTCAAATCCACTGGCCTGCAATTTCCCATTTTTGAAAATCAGGACAGTATTTTCATTTATCCAGGCCTACAGTAGCTTTTTCAAAGGTCATAAGAGTGTAATCACCAGGTCTTTTAATTCCCCAGAATGAAGTCAACTTGGATCACGTGACTTGAACTCATCATTCATCGAATGCGGTATCAACTCCCTATTTTCCATTTTGTTCTGTTCCTTTCCATACAAAGATCATCCTCCTTGGCAAAAAAACACAAAAAAACAAAACAAAACAAAAAAAAGAAGCAAAATAGTTGAGCAGCCCTGCCTTCTCTATGTTTTTGTCCACTACCATTTCATCTCCTCTGAGTGCCATGTGCTCCTTTTCTTCCTCTGATCCTCTTCTCTCCCCCAAAATAACTTTAGAAAATCACCCTTATAGTTGCCTTGTGTTCCTTGTCAGCTTCACCTTGTTCAGAATGTTAGCACTGCTGTCACTACACCAAGACCATGCCACACTTGTGTAGTCATCCTCCTTGACCCATCCCCTTTGCTTTCTTTGATTGTACATGGAACAGCTTTTAAAACTAAGTTGGTTGGTGAGTTCCCTGTGCATCCACAGTGGTCTCTTAAACAGTCTCCCCTTGTTCTCTTCATTTAAAATAGTTTCTCTTTGTGTCTTCAGAATCACATGGTTGAGCTCTTCCCATTCGTTCTGGATTGACTTCTCCTGTTTAGTCCATAGGATTCTATTTACCCTTTCTCTAATTTATTTAAAATCTGCTGTCCTCTTTTTCTCTAACAAATATTCTAAAACTCAGTGGTAACTAACTATTGGGTTTCCAACATTTTCAGATAAGGATCAGAGTTACTAAATCCTATCTTTCTCACAACCACAACATTAGTATGCTAGAATACTAATACTGCAAAGTCTTAACCACAATACTAACTTTCTTTCTTGTACATTTCCCTGCAGCCCTTTGATTTATCTCCCCAATATTTATCAAATAAATCTTCGGTATTCAAAACCCTCCACAATAATACCACTAATGTTTTTATATCTGTTCTATACTATCACATAATCATGTACTCTAAACTCATGCCAAAGACGACTCCTGCCATCTTCCACTTGCCCCATGTATTTGCCTTTCCTCACACAAAACTAGTCACCTAGAATGTCTTTCACACTATCACTGCTATTAAAATCCTACCTAACAAAGATACACATCAAATGTCTGTCACCTCTCCCAATCATTGAGCCTCCTCCTCCAACTACTCTAATCTTAACTTCCTTTCTTGAACATCATCATGTAGCATTCTGTACCTATTTTATGGACTTGTGTTATCTAACAAAGGTATGTGTGGGTGACGTCTTGTGTCCTCTCATTATGTTATCTGTCCTTTTAATGTTGTGTCCTGGGTCATATAATACTATTCCCTATAATGAAGGCAATTACTTGAAAAAGAAGTGTGAAGATATGGCTGAGGTACCAAATAGCTACTACAGAAGAAGCTTTCTAATTTCCTGAGGATGAGTCTGAGATGACAACCAGACAGATAAATTTTGCTTAAAGTACCTGAACAAGCCAATTCCAAATTGGCAAAAGTCTTTGGGGGAGACAGATGGCTGCTATTCTCAATTATGACCAAGTGGGAATAAGACTCCCAGGGGCATAAGGGAAAACTGGAAAAGAGTTGGGGAGGATGGAGAAAACTAATCAGAATAGTTTTAGGAAGCTCATGAGCCAATTAGAATGCTTGAAGCCCCTTTGGTGAGCTAAATGTAACTCTAGTTATTCCTTTCCTCTTAGGACTATGAAATTTTCCCATTTCCTGGGGAAAATACACTTGCAGTATAAAGGCTGTGAGGCACCTAAATGATTGAGTGGATAGAGCACTGGGCCTAGAGCCAAGAAGGCCTGAGTTCAAATCCAGACTCAAACACTAACTGTGACCCTGGATAAGTCACTAAAGTTATTTGCCTCGGTTTCCTAATCTATAAAATGAGCTGAAGAAGGAAATGGCAAACCACTCTAGTATCTTTGCCAAGAAAACATCCTATAGGGTCACAAAGAGTTAGATATGACTGAAAGACTGAAAGAAAGGGTCTAAGGAAAAGCAGGGAAAGAAGGTAAGTATATTTACATATGGTAGTAGTGTTTACCTTGTTATGGCTTAAGACCACAATCACAGCAGGGCAGATTGCCAAACTGTGTTGAGCCAGAAATACAGAGGTAGAGAAGAACCAAGGCAAAGAGAGCCAAAAGCAAAAACAGAGAAAGAGAAAATCAGAAAGACAGAGAGAAAATACTTTACTTATAGAGTATAATAAATGAGTCAAGGGCAAAATTTTTCCCAAATCAACTTCAAAGAAAATCTTTTACAGCTTCTAACTCATATTATAGTTATTTCAGTATATTTCCCTATCCCTAAAATTCAAATAAGAGATTTCCTTGCTGTTACAAAATTTAGGATGTTATGCCACAGATAGTTATATACAACATAACATATGTGTTTAAAAAAAAAAAAAGGTACTAGCAGCACACTATGAAAGGTCCCAGGGTGAAAGGTCATCACTAATTGGTGGAGATGGGGAGGGAAGGAATCAAGCTGGCTTGCTATAGGTAGTATCTGAGGAGTGCTTCAAAAGATAGAGACCCAAAGGCAGAAGCAAGAATACATTCTTGGCATAGATAAGTCAAAGAAGGTGTGGAATGAGCATATGTGTACAAAAGACTGAATAATTTAGGTTGGCCGCAGCTTGGTGGTCCATGGAAAAAAGGGTGGATTATGAGGGAAGCTGGAAAACCAGACTAAATAAAGTCTGAACTTTAGTTAGTATGCACTAAGAAGCTACTGGAGGGCTCTGAGATGATGAGAGCCACAGACAGATCTCATCAAATCTAATTAAGGAAGCATGTTACTATCAGAGCTGGCAGAAGGATGATGTAGGGGACTCACTGTAAAGGCCCAGATGAATGGTCATAGGTCTTGGGGGTGGCAGTGGAACTAAAGGAGGGGACTACAAGCGTAATGTCTCACAACATGCTTAGCAAAAGGCTGCTCAATAATGTTCCTTCCTATTGTCTCTCTAGGCCAGCCACCCAACAAGTTCAGGAGAAAGAAGAACGGTGCTCTGGTGCTTGTTCATGTCTTTTGAGTGTCCAAACTAACCCCTTCTTTGGCTATGGATAAACCGATAGGACTGCTTGGAAACCATCATCTTCAACAGCATGACAAGTGAAGTGACGGAGCTAGCCCAGAACCCTTCTCCGAACAGGACCCATGGTCATCATTAGTTAGTGGCTTCAGTGAACCTGGAATGCCATGGCTGAAGTCCAAGGCTGCCTACTGGTGGGAGATTAAGGACATTTGGTCTCATTATGTGGGGTTGGTTGGCGCTTGCTTTTCCGTCTGCTTCTCCTGCTCTACGGATGGACTTGATCCAAGGTGGCTTTTTTCCACTTTTAAGGCTCTGCTTCATCCTCCTCCCCTAACAAAGGCAAATCAACTTACGCCTGGATGAGGCTGGCGAGGTCATTTGGAGAAGGGCTGGCTCCGGCAGCTCCCAAAGGATTGTGGCCACCTGATATCATCCCAGACATGCTGCAAGGAGAGGATTTATTACTCACAAATAGGCCAACTCTGGTCCCTCTGATTCCAGGACTTTGGCAGGACAGACTCTTACAACAGACTTGGTAAAGAATTAAAGCTAATCCTTTTCGGATCCTTTTCTTTCCCTAGTTTGAGTGGCTCCCTTGCTGGAGTCCTGGCAGGCTCCCTGGAGATTCAGCAAGTTTTTCAGTATGCCCATTTCTCCCACCTTCTCCTATAACAAAACTGCCTATGAACTGTCACATTTCCCAAGATCACATCCAGCTTTAAGATCTTAAAAAGGCTTTCAAAAGAACAGGCGAGAGAGTATTACTTACAGTTGCTGTACTTGAGGATTATTCATGAGATTTGATGCCTATTAAAGAAAATAGTTCAATTGTTAGAAGGCTTGCCCTAATCATCTTGACCACCCACTATAAATTTACGGGTTAAACAGTAGCATTTTGTTATTTTAATCAATAATGAGAGAAAAAGGAAGTTCAGTACACACATACACCCACAAGAAATGCCAACCAATAGTTAAATCCTCTATAATTGGATAAAATATCTAGCTTATCAATACAGTTTTTTACAATCACAACTTATAAAATAACAAAATGTATAAACTCCCCCGTCTATAGAGTAAGTAAAGAGTAAGTAAATCTATATCTGTCAGCCTAGTGAGATCATTACCATACTCATGAAGCCTGGGTTATTCAGCAAGCCAGCAAGGTCAAAGCCGCCAGTGCCTCCTGTCTGCAAAGATCAGAAACAGACTTTTTTATTAGATGGCAACTATAGACACAAATAGCTTTCTATTTCTAGAAGGCAGGGGGGTAGCTCAGTAGATTGAGAGCCAGGCCTAGAGACAGGCGGTCCTAGGTTCAAATCTGGCCTCAGACACTTCCCAGTCATGTGACCCTGGGCAGCAAGTCACTTGACCCCCATTGCCTACCCTTTACCACTCTTCTGCCTTGGAGCCAATACACAGTATTGACTCCAAGACAGAAGGTAAGGGTTTAAGAAAAGGGGGAAAAAAAAATTCTATTCTACATCAGCCTGACAGAGCAACCCCAAATTCCAATGTCTTGAGAGGTACAAAAGACAGAATGAGAGAAGTCATAAGGGATTCTCAAGAGAGGCCCTCTGTTGCACTTCATTCAAATCTAGTATTATCCCATCCATTTTAAGAGGGACCTTGGAGCACATTCAAGGGGAAGACAGTCAGGAGAACCTAAAATTTCATCATATAGGGAGCTGGTTAAGAAACAAAGGTTATTTAGCCTAGAGTAGAGAAATGAAAGGGAGAGATGGTTGCCATGGTCAAATATTATAAAAGACTAAGGGATTCTATTTGTTCTTCATGGTCCTAAAGTGCAATGAGTGGATTTCCAACACAACATAGAGGAAAACCTAATAATGGGAACGATCTCAAAATGGAATGTGATCCATAGTTAATGCAGTTATCCAAACAGAGACTGGAGAGAACCTTGCTGGGTACTATATAGGCTTGATTTCGTTTATTAAATTTATTAAATTTAATTGATTTAATTTAATGATAGGTTCTTTACCTATGAAATTTTTAGGATTCTGTGAAAAGCTAAATAAATAGTCAGGGCAAGTGGACCAACAAGATGCCTTTAAAGGCAACCAGATAAAGTGTTTTAATCTATGATATCACCTCACATCTGGAAAAGTCCATTGTTATTTATCTTTCCAAATGGATAAATATAAAAAGTCTTCCTCTCTCATACTGAAGTAGTCTCCATGAAATCTTCACAAAGATCACACAGAAGCAGATAAAAAGTCCAGGAACTTACAGGGCTGGGTGTTTCTTTCATTTTCTGTTCTGCGATCTTAAGGTTCGATTTGTATGTGTCGTTATCTGGGTCCAACTCCAGGGCCTTCTTATAGTACACAACAGCCTCTGTGTGCTTGTTTAAACTTGAAAGTGCTAAGCTGAACAGGGGAAGAAAGAAAGTCAATAGTTTTGATCAGGTCTAAGAAAAAGAGCTCCTATGCTACACCTCCTCCCACCAATCTCCACCTTGCTGCTGCCAGAGGCTAGCCTTAAGCATCTCACAATTCACCCAGTATCAACACTTATTAAGTGCCCCCTCTGGGGAAGTTACAAAGTTGAGTTCCACATTGTCTGTCCTTTACTTTAAAGTATTTACGATCTAACCTGAAGGAAATATCCACAGGTAAGCATAATACTTTGAGAGCAAACTGAAGTGCAATTTTTTTCACTTTTTTTCCCCAACATAGCTAATATAGAAATGAGTTTTATATGATTTCATTGGGGCATCTGATATATTGCTTGACTTCTCAATGGGTTGGGGAAGGACTGGAGGGGAAGAAATTTGGAATAAGAAAAAAAGAATTAAAAAATAGTAAATATTTAAAAGATAAGGGGTTCTGATAAAACCTATGAGGGAAGGTGAGAGAGCATCGGTGCTTCCAGATTTGTTCTTGTAGGCAGGAGGTGCTTTTGGGAAGGGATAATCTGGGAAGAGGCTTTTTTAAGGAGAAAAGATAGCTTATCATCAGAGGCTAGAAGGACTCATGTAATAGAGGTGCTTCTTAAAAATGAAAGGTTAAAATTCCACCTGTCAGTCTCTACATACATAAAGATTCATACCAAGAATGGTTTTTTCGGGCCCAACTTAGCTGGTAAAACAGCCTCCTTAACGTTTATGAGAACCCACCTACATTAACTCAGCCAAACTCTACATTTCAGGAAATGCATTAACTAATTAGAAAAGAGTAGTGCAGCTAGGTGGCATCATGGTAGAGTGCCAGGCTTGGAGTCAAGAAGACTCATCATCTTCATGAGTTCAAATCTGGCCTCAAACATTTCCTAACTGTGTGACTTTGGGCAAGTCCAAACCCTATTTATAATTTTAAAAAGGGAAAGAGAGAGAGAGAGAGAGAGAGAGAGAGAGAGAGAGAGAGAGAGAGAGAGAGAGAGATGGTATTTTGCAGGCCGACAAGTGGCTCAGTGGATTAAGAGCCAAGCCTAGAAACAGGAGGTCCTGGGTTCAAATTTGGCCTCAGATACTTTCTAGCTATGTGACCTGGGCAAGTCACTTAACTCCCAGTGCCCAGCCCTTACCACTCTTTTGTCTTAGAACCAATATAATGCTGAATCTAAGAGAGAAGGTAAGGTTTTAAAAAAAAAAAAAGGAAAGAATGCTTATAAAAACTGTGGAGATATATTCATCAATTGGGGAATGGCTGAATAAGCTGTGGTACATGACTGATGAAATACTTGCACACTATAAGAAATAACAATGGGAATGGTTTCAGAAAAACTGGATTTACATAAACTGAGGCAAAGTTAAGTGAATGAACTAGGAAAACACTGTATACAGTAACATTATGTTATTAACAGTAATATTATAATGACCAATTGTGAAAGAACTAGCTACCTCTGATCAAAACAATGATTCAAGACAATTCCAAAGGAATCAGGTGAAAAATGCTAGCCAATTCCAGAAAGCGAACTGATAAATTCTGAGTGCAAACTGAAGTGCAATTTTTTTCATTTTTTAAAACATAGGTGTGGATTTTAATTTTGTGTCAATTAGTTTCACTCTTCTACTGCCAGAGGTAATCATTCACATTATGAGCAACACTAATTGCAGCAAGGGAGCCTCGCCTTACAATTAGGACACAGTGTAAATCCAGCCCTATCAATGAATGTTCTGTTCTATTAATGACAAGTTCTCACATCTCCCTGTGTGAAGAACAGTACATTAGAAAATAGTTTTATCTTTGAGCAAATTAAATAATAAATAATCAGTAATAAGGGAACTGGAGAGCATGGAGATGGTGGGCAATCTATGATTTTTGCATCAATATTTAGTGACTTTTACAAAGGCAGATTTGCTAATGCCACACTCTGGTTTTTGATGGCAGAGTTAAGCAAGCAGTGTGGTCACTCCTTCCAGTCCCTACTAAATACACAACAGAGAAAATCAGAAATCATCGCTGCCATCCATGTACTAAGCCCCAAAAGGGACATCTGACACAACACTTTTCAAAGGATGCTGACTCCTATCCTAGCATCTAGTTCAGGGGTCGGCAACATGTGGCTCTTTCTGCAGAAGCCATAAAGTCCATTTTTTTTCAGGCGCTGTTACAGGAGCGCTCACTGTGAGCACTATACGGCTCTCACGAAATTACATTTTAAAAAATGTGGCACAGGAGAGGAAACATATAAGAAAAACAACTGCTTGAACACATGGGTTGGGGTGGACATGATTGGGGATGTAGACTCGAAACTACCACACCAATGCAACTACCAACAATTTGGAAATAGGTTTTGATCAATGACACATGATAAAACCAGTGGAAATGTGCACCGGCCATGGGTGGGTGGGTGGGGGGGGAGTGCAGGGGGTGAAGGGGAAAGTAGGAGCATGAATCACGTAACCATGTTAAAAACAAATATTAATAAATGTTTTAAAAAAAATGTGGCATTTATGGCTCTCACAGCCAAAAAGGTTGCCGACCCCTGATCTAGTTACTTGAGAGGCAGCATAGTCTAAAGCAGTGAGAAATTACCAGGAGGCCTGGATATAAACTTGGCTCCATTACTCTGTGATCTTGAGTGGGTCATTAGACAATGGACTTCAGTTTCCCCACCGGTAGAATGAATGGCTCGGACTAGATAATCTCAGGGATCCTTCTCAATTTGAATCTTCTATATTTGTGTGGCTATACTTCTAAGCTGTGTAGGGAGATGGAAAGTGGAATACTGGGTGTTCCATGGAGTCCTTATCTATTTCTAACTATAGCAAAATTTAAAACTATCTACTCTTGTGGATTAAATAATCTTTGCAAGAGGAGTTATCTCCAAGGTTCTGAGATTTAAAAAAAGGAATGAGGTAATGGTATGAAGGTTTTTAACTTGATTAAGTCTGTAAAAGCCATTCTATTAATCAATGCTCCCACAACCAAGGCTAAAACCTTCATTCTTATCCTCAGCAAGTAAATAGACCTTCCTTCTGATGGAAGAATGTTTCCAATACTCACCCCATTCTGCCATATGCTTTGCTGTAATAAGGATCTATACCAATGGCTCTTTCACAGTCTCTCACGGCACCTGCATAATTTCCAAGTTTGCTGTAAGCAGCAGCTCTGAGGAAGATACAAGCAAAGTGAGAAAGGTAATGCTTCGGCAAAGGAAGTTAACAAACCAAGGGGGAAAAAACTCAATCACCTCTGAAACCAACCGGCAATATATCTACTCACTTCTTGAGATGACCAGGGTTCACCCTACAGCAGAATTGGACAAGGTCACTTACATAACACATTACATAATATACAATTTACTATATAAGCCATTATACCCAAGTTTGTTTCTTCATCAAACCAATTTAATTCAATAAGCATTTATAAAACATCTACTATGTGCCAGACATTGTTAGATGCTAGGGCAATAAAGGCAAAAAAGGGAAAGAGTTCCTAGCCTTGAGGTACTTGCATTCTTGAAAGAAATAAAAAGAACTAGGCCAGCATCCAGAACCAAAGATCTGACTTTATTTTGTGGGCACAAAATATAGAAGTCAGAGGCCTATATAAGTCATTTCCCATCTATGTGGCATGAGACATCTGCTATCCAGATGACAATAGGTTTCACATGTTTTGGACAATTATTCAAGAGAAATTCTTAACAAGACCAAGTATTCAGAACCATTTTCATAACATGTGGTCTTGAACATTGATGAAATAGTTAAATTCCAGGAACAGGGGTTATGACCAGAGCACCTGCCTTCTCAGCTCACTTTGTTAGGACCCTGCAAGACTAAGCTAGGAAACCCAGTTTCTTCATGTCACATTGTGTGTGGCAAGGAAAGGGAAAGTGGTCAGGCACTTTCATCATTGCAGAAGCCCTTAATACTATTTCTCATTATTATTACATCTTATTTAAATCACCGTTAAACAGTTTATCAAACTATTATAGAGGAATCTTTGTAAGTGATTTAAAGCTACTGAATTAAACAATTTCTTATATTCAGCACGGGTTCTTTGTAAAAACAGAGAATACTGCCTATGGAATTTCCCTACCTCACAAAGTTATTATAAGGCTTGGGTGAGACCTTGGACATAAAGTGTTTGCAAACCTTAAAGCCCTATAGTAATGTCAGTTAGTATTATTACAATGATTTCCCTAACATCACTAATCTCAACATCTCTGACTCACAAATACTCTCTCGATAAACACTTAACTCAGCACCCATATCTGGGAATGAACAGATCCATGTAAACACCTTTGCTCTCAGAAAGCTTACACTCTGGTGTGGTACAGTGAAAAACAAACAAAAAGTCTAGACTAGAGTCTGGAAGACTAGAGTCTGAGACCCAGTTTACCAACAAGGTGATAATGTCCCACGCTTCTCTGAAGCTGTTTCCTCATCCATGAAATGGGCATAATAACACTAGAACTATCTATCTTCTCAAGGTTGTTGTAGGAAATATGCTTTGAAACTGCAGAGAGCTATTTTAGTAAATCTGAATGAGTGTTATTTAAAGCTATACCCCAAAAGAGAAACATGAGATGTGAATAATCAGAGATATTTAAGTCTGAAATGAGTAGGAGGGCTGAGCTATAATATTTGTTAACAAGAAACATGGAATGGGAAGTCTCTGGATAAAGTATTCTGCCCCGCCCCTAACTCCATCCCCATCTCGCTTTACAGTTTTTGAAAGCATTTAATAAATTATCTGATTTAATTAATCTTCATAACAACCCAATGAAGTGAAATAAATGATCACCATTTTAGAGATGAAGAAATTGATAGTGAATGAGGTTAAGGGCCTTGTCCAGGGTTCACACAGTTCATAGTAAGTATCTGGGACAGGATGTGAAGTGAAGTTTCCCCAACCCTAAAATTAGTGCTCTATCTACTATGCCACCTAATTGACTATATTATGGCCCAAGTTCAAGATTTGGAAGCTAATATCCTATGGTTGCTATTGGGCCTCTAGCCCAGATCCAAAAACTTTGACTTGGAGCTTCTGAATTTGTTGGATGGACTGTACTTAATCCTTTGTACCCTAGGTTCTCAGTCTGGATTCCAGACCTTTTTTGTCAAGTGGCCAACCTCATGAGAACATAGGCACCGAACCCACATCTGCTCCCATTTATCAAACCTGTCTTAGTGGAATCAAAGTCCCAAAGTGAAAAGTAAAAGATAGTTATTGTTAGCTGCATTTGGTAACAGAACTAATTACCAGGCTACTACTACAAGATGTTCCTTCCTCTACAATAGGAGTTCTTAATGTGGGGTTCATGGATTGGTTGTAGTTGGTTTTTTTTTTTATATTTTGATAACTGTATTTTAATATAACTGGCTTCCTTTGTAATTCAATGTGTTTTATTTTATGTATTCAAAAATATGATTCTGAGAAGAGACACACAGAAGTCGACAGGCTGTCTAGTATAGGGACTGGGACCCACAAAAGTTAAGAATTCTTACACTAGAAACTTTACAAAACACCAAAACTCAGAATTTAAGATTATTACTATGCCCCCATGATTAATTATGACAGAATTACTAACATCTTTAGAATACTCAGTTTGGTCAATATTACTGTTATTCTAAAAGACAACTAAACATTGTATATGTGACTCAGGTTAAATCCTAGTTCTGATTTTAATCAGCTGTAAGATCTTGACCAAATTACTTAATCCAATCCTATGTGCAAAGCTATGTGTTAGGTGATGGAGATATAAAAGCAAAACAAACTGAGCCACTATTTCTCAGGAGAAGAGCTTTCCTTTTTTCTCCATCTGTAATTTAACATAATTTACCTCAACATTAAGTTAGGAAGCTCAAATGAGATAAGTGAAAGTATATGTGATAATTATTTTTGGTCTTTGGTGATTACAATAAAGTTCATTCACTGTTTTAACCAGAATGCAAAACATATGCTTCTTTCTGCCCCAATTCTAGTTGACAATGTAGTCAGTACCTGTTGCAAAAATACACTGCATTGGCTGGATTTAATTCAATTGCTTTTCCATAGAAAGACACTGCTGCTTCAAAATTTTCTATTTTCATTTGTTCATTTCCTAAAGGCAAAGAAAATATATAAACATTATATGTAGGATATAATGAACCGAGTGTTTTCGATGGCATTTTTATTCTTCATTTTTTATTATTTAGATTTATTATTTTAGATGACATTTTCATTCTTCATTAGCTGAGTCATATTTTAGTGAAAAGTTTTCAATTGTTACTTTGCATCTCTAAATTAAATTCACTTATTTAACACTAATGGCACATAGAGCCCTGGGGAAGATGCAGTTAGACAAGATATGGTCTGTATTCTCATGGAACTTACATTATGATAGGGGAAATGAGAGACAAAACATGGAAAAATACATACTATTACATAAAGTGTTTTAGAATGGCCAAAAAAAAAAAGTTGCATTGGGTCAAAGGTGAAAGTTATGTATGGGATAATTGCTAATATACAAATCTTGCTTTTCTTCAGAAATGCCTCTCGTAAAGTCAACAACTGAAATTATACATGAATTTCTATGTCCCAGGCACTATGCAAAGTGCTTTACAATTATTACCTCATTTTACTCTCACAACAACCCTCAGAGGTAGGTTCTATTATTATTCCCATTTTATAAATGAAGGAACTGAAGCAAATAGAGTTCAAGTGAAATAGGGTCACAGCTAGAAAGTATCTGAGGCCTTATTTGCCCACTGCCCTATACATTGTACCCCCAGTTGTTCCAGGTATGGACCAGCATTCTAATACCATATAACAAGTATATGTCTTAGACAAAAAAGATGATATCACAAAGAAATTAGAGAGAGGAGGCAAAGAAGAAATTACTTTTGTGGTCTATGGAGGAGGGAAGAGTTCATAATCAAACAAGGAATTAAAATGGTTCACACAGAAGATAAAATGTATAATTTCTAATGTATAAAATTTAAAAGTTTTTGCACAAACAATATGTATGCAATTAAAAATAGAAGGGAACAGGAAACAAAATCTTTGCAGCAATTTTTTTTCTAATAAAAGCCTCATATACCCAAAGTAGAGAAGGAAATGTCTCAAATTTTGAAACTAAATGCCATTCTCTAATAGATAAATGATCAATGGATAAGAACAGGGAGTTTCCAAAAGAAGAAATCTAATCTATCAATAATCAAATGAAAAATATTTTCAGATTACTAGAGAAATGTAAATTGTTACTTAGGTTCCATTTCATATCCAACAGATTAATAAATACGGCAAAGAAGGAACGGGAAGTGGGGGAGGGGGCACCAGGAAAACAGGCACACTAATGCATTTCTGATGTAGCTATGAATTGTCCTGGCCATTCTGGAAAGCAATTCAGAACTGGGCATGTTCTATCTCCAAAGAAATCAAGGAGGGGAAAAGAACCTACATCTTCGAAAATATTGAGAGCAGCTCATTTTGTGGCAGCAAAAAACTAGAAACTAAGGGACTAAGGGGATACCCACTTACTGAGGAAGAACTAAATAAATTATGGTCTAAAATAGCTAGTATTGGGGGTAGCCTAGGTGGCTCAGTGGATTGAGAGCCAAGCCTTGAGACAGGAGGTCCTAGGTTCAAATCTGACCTCAGATACTTTCTAGCTATGTGACCCTGGGCAAGTCGCTTAACCTCCATTGCCTAGCCCTTATTGTTCTTCTGCCTTAGAACCTATACACAGTATTGATTCTAAGATAGAAGGTAAGGGGTTAAAAATTTTAAAATAAAATAGCTTGCACTTATAATACTTTAAGGTTTGCAAAGTGCTATATATTTCTCCTATCTGATGTAATGAAAAATCATTGTACCAAAAGAAATGACAAAACGAACAGGGAAAAGGGAAGAGAAAGAGAATAAGCATCATTTATAAGGGTGTACTGTGCTCCATGCACTGTGCTAAGTGCTTTACAAATACTATCTTATTTGATAGTTACAGAGAACTGGGAAGAACTGTAAAACTAATATAGAGTGAAGTAAAAAGGACCAGAACAATTTATAAGAGGACAATATTAGAAATAACTTTGAAAACCTTCAGAACCCCAATCAATGAGATGAAAAACCATGATTCTAAAAGACTAGAGATGAACTATATATTATCTACCTTCTGACACAGAAGTGAAGGACTCAAAATTTAGAACTAGATGTATTTTTTTAGATAAAATCAATTAAGGAATGTCTTGCTTGATTATGTATATACATGTATATATAAATATTTTTTTTATTTCTTAGGAGGGCTTTAGTTTTTTCTTTCTGTTTTTCAATTGGGGGAAGATGGAATAGGAGAGAAAATGTCTAATTGTGAAAAAAATAATTAAATTGAACCAAAAAAAAAAAAAAAGTCCATGAACCAAGTAAGAGAAGGTCATTTAGGGTTGGGGATCAGATAAGGCCTACAGAGAAGAGGTGGAATCTGAGTTAAATCTTATCTACTAGAAATTTTAAAAAGACAAAGTTAGGGGAATGGCACATTCCACAAAAGAAAGCAAGGATAGGATGTAAATGATGTTAGTCCTATTAGGCAAAAAGTTTAAAGAAGAGGAATAGTAAGTGACAAACTTGTAAAGACATGGTGACACTAGATTGGGGCCCCAGAGTATGAGGATCCATATTTTTTCTTGGCATTGTTCAGCCTTCATTTTCAAATGCCAATGACATCCCAATGTTGGAGTCGGGGTATTGGCATGTTTGATTGTGGCTGATCAGAACAATACAAGTTCAGAAGGCACTTCCACCAATTGGGCACAAGTGGTGTGTTAGAACATTTGGGTGGAAGTGGCTCTGGATTTGCCTAGTTTGTATTTCCTTTGTGCTTCTATGATTCTGCTTTGCTCATGGAGAACACCTTTGAAGAGGGCACAACAATACTGAGCACTCTTGAGCCAGTCATGTCTCACAGGCAATACTAAATCTTCAGAGATACCTTGAGAGTGCCCTTATACTGCTTTTTCTGATCACCATCTGGGTGCTTACCATGTGCAAATTCTCTGGAAAATAGCATTTTAGATAAATGAACATTTGGCAATCAAACCACATTGGCTAGCCCATCAGAATTGTGCTATTTCTGCAATAGACTGAATGCTTGGCAGTTCAACTCTATAGAGGATCTCGGTGTTCAGTTCCTTGTCTTGCCAGGTAATCTTTAGGACCTTCCTAGACAATTCAAGTGGAAGTATTTTCAACTGTCTGGTTTCATAGGCATACAAATCAGCACAATGGCTCTGTAGTTCTTCCGTTTGTTATGCAAATGGAGACTTCTCTCTCACTCTTTCAGAGCCTCCCAAACTGAAGTCTTCAGTAGACATAAAATGACCCCTTAACATGGGTGTCCCAAGGACCTATCTTCATTTCTCTCTTCCATGGCAATTTCCATACAGAAGACTCCCAAACACATAACTGCTCTACAAAACTTCATACCCATAAATCTTCAACTATGTATAGAAGACTTCTATTTGAATGTTTTACCAGCACCTCAAAGTTAACATACTTCCAAAACCAAGCCTCTTTTCTTTCCTCCAAAGCTTCCTTTTGATTTTGTTATTTCCATCTGTGTATATACCATCATTCGTCTAGGCTCCCATGATCGTGACTTTAGGACTATCTTTGATTTTGTTCTTTTCTCTTACCTCTCAAAATCAGTTCCATGATCTTAACATCTCAAACCCATCCCCCTTCCTAATATAAAAGGTGCCTTATAGGTTTTGCCAACTCTAATACATCCTCTACTTTCTGCTGATAGAATAATTTAGTTTATAAAATGTCACGTCACTCTGGTTAAGTAACTATTTTTTATCTATCGGGTCAGCTACTGGCACAGGGGACAGAGTGCTGGAGTCCAGAAGGCTCATTTCCCTCAGTTCAAATCTAGTCTTGGATACTTACTAGGCTGGGTAACCCTGGGAAAGTCGCTTCACTCTGTTTACCTCAGTTTCCTCATCTCTATAAAATTAGCTGGAAAAGGCAATGACAAACTACTCTAATATCTTGGCCAAGAAAACCCCAAATGGAATCATAAAGAGTCAGACATAACTGAAAAACAACTGAACAACAAAAGCCATTTCATTAAATAAAGTTCAAACTTCTTATTCTGGTATTCAAGGTTCTACAGTCTTACACTATCCTAATTTTCAGTTTTGTCAGAACTGCCCATTCACACACTCTACACCATATAGGCTGTTCTCTACTTCAACATACCATACTTTCCAACTTACAAGGCTTTCCTTGTTCTGTGTCCTGAAATGCCACCCACCCCTCCAAATTTTCATTAAATGAATTTCAATACACCCTTTTAAAGCCCAACTTAGTAGCTAGATGGCTCAGTGTAAAGAGAGCTAAATGTGAAGACAAGGCTGGGGGGGGGGGGTAGATTTAAATGTGGCCTCAAACATTTCCTAGCTATGTGACTCTGGGCAAGTCATTTAATCCCAACTACCAAGCCCTTACTGCTCTTCTAGCTTGGAACTGATACTTAGGTATCAATTCTAAGTTAGAATATAAGGGTGTTAAAAAAAAATTTTTTGTTGTTAAAGCCCAACCCAAATATTTTTTCTATGAAATTTTCCATGATTCCCATATAACTTCATATAGCAGACTTAGAATTCCCACACTGTAAGGCACTTTAACTACAGTAATACACAATAACATATGTCTCTAGGTTCTCTTAATCCCACTCTACCCCATACCATCCCCACCCCTGAAGCCAAATTATACCTTCAGTGAGGGCAATGACCTCTGGACCCTATATAAACTTTCTATTTCTCCCAGTACTTAGAACAGGCCTCTCTGTACATAATAAAGTGCATGCCAAATGATAATCAGATATTTATATAAATAATATGGTATGGGGGTCAAGAACACTCCCTGCCTCCTTCTTATGCCCACTATACAAACACTTCCATGGTCCTTGGCTATCACAAATAAATCTGTCACTCACTGGAGCTGCTCTTTACTTTATGAAGAAAACAAAATGTGGCTATAAAATGGGAACTGGTGAAGTAGATGTGAGTCTTTTTTCTTTACCTTCAGTTTTGAGTCTCTCAGCTTCAGCTGTATCTTCATCAGAGGGGGGAATGGGCTCAGAATTCCTTCGGATGTAGGGCATCTCTTTCTATCATGAGAAGAAAAAACAAGTCATTTTAGAGACTACATTAACAAACAAGCACCTTTTGTTTTTCCCCACCCAATTTATTTTTTCCTATTAAATCTAGCCAGACTTTAGTTATCCTTCTTTATCTTCAAATGGTCTAAGGAAGAACAAATTTCAAATTGAAAATATGTTAATTGCATGTTAAGAGCAGTTAAGTGGCTCAGTGGATAGAGTTAAAGCCTGGAATGAGGAGAACCTGAGTTCAAATCTAGTCTCAGATACTTTTTAGCTCTGTGACCCTTGCCAAGTCACTTAACTCCACATGCTGAGCCCTTGATCTTCTGTCTTAAGAGTTGTAGAAAGTAATGGTTACAGGGGGCAGCTGGGTAGCTCAGTGGATTGAGAGTCAGGCCTAGAGACTAGGAGGTCCTAGGTTTAAATCTGGTCTCAGACACTTCCCCGCTGTGTGGCCCTGGGTAAGTCACTTGACTCCCATTGCCCACCCTTATCACTCTTCTACCTATGAGCCAATACACAGAAGTTAAGGGTTTTAAAAAAAAAGTAATGGTTACAACAGAAATAAAAAAATAAATAATATGAATTTATTAAAAATTCTGAAATGATGAAACTAGGTTTCCATTTTAGAAATGTCCAGCATGCTCACTTTTCCTGTAGCAGCTTCAAATATTTGTGGCAGAGTCTGTGATACAGCTAGATCTCGATCTTCAACAGTCACACCAAAAGCTGTCTCCAGGCACTGGATCGCAACTGGAAGAAACAGGGTTACTACTTTTAAGACTCAAAATACTTGCTAAGAGCCATCCTGAAGCTTTATTTTTCTAGAGAAAGACAGTATAAGAATTAGTTGCAATACTATTTTCTTAATGTGTACATATATTCTGCATGATTATTTAAAATATTTCTTCCCTCTGCTTTCAACTTATCTCAGCAGTTCATTTCTACCAAACCCATATATGAAAACAGAATTACACGCATTCATAATAGTGGAAGATGCTAAATCTCATTTTGAGTCACCCAGGTTTTCCTGGATGAACCAGCAAAGAATTCATTTTATTGACATCCTCAGATGAGCACAGTGTGACCAGGTTATTTTGGGAATAGGACAACTTCTGATCTGACATGAGGAAATGAGTCTCTCCCCTTCTGCCAGGTTTCCAAAGAAATCTTGATGCGATATATTTAACAAGTCAATTACAAAGTCAGATTTCATCTGTCTAAAGTCCCTGCCACTTGGCTTTTATTTAGGAGCTTAAGACTTAAAAGCTGAAGGGACTTTTGACATCTTCTACTATCCCCACACCCCTAATTTTAGAGGAGAAAAATAGGACATAGGGAAGGAGAGTGACTGAAAAAAGTCACAGTCACTTAGTGGCAGCAGTGAGGCTTTGAATCAAAGTCCTCTGACTATAAGCTCAGGGTTTTTTCCCCATTATTCCAGCTCCTCTAAAACCAATTTTCTAAAGGCTGTCATTTTACAACACCAAAAAAGGGTGAATATTTAGACCTACTCTTTAGGTTAAAGGACATCAGAGGGATCCAAGTATGGCTAGAACTATTTAATATGTTTGTGAGATTTTCTATTACTAATAATTAGCAGTTTATATATAAAGGATCAGAGAGCTTGGAATATAATCTTTCAGAAGGCAAAGGAGCTAGGATTAAAACCAAGAATAATCGATCCTGCAAAACTAAGTATAAACCTTTAGGGGAAAAGATGAATATTTAATGAAGAGGACTTATAAGTATACCTGATGAAAAGACCATAGCTGAATAAAAAATCTGACTTTGAAATACAAGCCTCAAGAGAAATATAAAAAGGCAAACAAGAAAGAAAAATCACAAGGGGTTTAATATGGTTAAACTGTTTACATTGCTACTGGGAGGATACATATAACTCCTAAGAAGTTTTATTATTATTAGAGCACTTAGGAGGAGTATACATAAAGGGCACAAGTGTGAACTGACTATGATGGGATGATATCTAAAAAATTAAATTAAGGAGTAAGAAAGAGATACACTGGAAGAAGGGAAAAGGGAGAGGTTGAATGGGGCAAATTATCTTATATAAAAGAACTTATACAGCAGTGGAGGACAAGCTGTGCATGCCTAGGACCAAGAAGCAGCTCTGTGCAATTTTAAGAAGATGAAGGTGGAAGAAAACACTGGACCCTTACTTTCAATGGAACTGGTTCAAAGGAAGAATAACATTCTCACTCATTGGGGTATAGAAATATATTTTACCCTATAGGGAAGTAATAGGGGAAAGTGATAGGGACAGAAGGGAGCAGAAGGGAGGGCAGACTGGTGGTCAGGAACAAGATTTTAGAGTAGGGACAGGCTAAAAGAGAAGGATAAATGGGAAAAAATAAGATGGAGGAAAAACATAGCAATTATAAACTATGAACATTTTTACAGCAAGTCTCTGATAGTCTTATTTCTCAAATATATTAGAGAACAGAGCCAGATGTATAAGAATACAAGTCATTCCCCAATTGATAGTCAAAGAATATGAACAGGTAGTTTTCAAAAGAAGATATCAAAGCTATCTATAGTCATATGAATAAATGCTCTAAATCAATATGGATTAGAGAAATGCAAATTAAAACAACTCTGAGGTACCACCCCCCCTTCACACCTATCAGATTGACTAATATGACAGAAAAGGAAAATGATAAATGTTGGAGGGAATGTGGGAAAATTGCGACACTAATGCTCTGCTGGTGGAGTTGTAAAATGATTCAACCATGCTGTTATAAAAGAGAATTCTTTATTCTATTGTCTATACTGAGTTAACACTAATTTAAGCACCTCACTAGATTGTGAAGACAGGATTAACTTCCTCCTGGTCACCTTTTGATTGAATCAACACTAGCTTGACCTAGGTGGAGAAGCTTGAAAGCCACTTAGTGAATTCACACTCTCAGAAACTCAATCAGCCAGGATGAGTATTCACCTCTCCAGAAGATGAATTTTAGAAAATTCACACCCTTAGATGAGAACTTAACCTTCAGAAGGTGAGAACTTAAGTTTCAGAAGGTGAGAAATCATTCCACAGACACTGCCCTCTTGGGCAGTGCTAGACAATTTGGAAACTGTGATTGGCCCCTGTGAAGAGGGGAAGGGACAAGGAGCCACCAAAAAAAGCCTTTGGCTTGAGTCTGAAGAGAGTATCTTGTGGAGATAGTCTTTGAAGGAGCTTTGCTAGAGATTGTGGCTTGGATCTCAGCGCTGAGTAAGTGAAAAGGGCTGACTACCTTTCGTAGTTTCTGGAGAGACTAAGTTTCCATCTTGCAGGAAGCCTCAGTGGTTACTCACCACTGGCCCTCCTGGCTGAGAACTAGTATAGGTATTTTCTCTAACCTCTTTCACATTTCTCTACTTTATTGTTTCCCCTCTATTTTGTAAACAAATTTCTGACTAAGATATAATAAATATTGGCAATCACGTAATTTGATAAAATTATTGTCCAACCATTAATTTTTACCTTTACACTATAGAGTAATTTGGAACTATACCTCTAGGCTATAAAACTGTGCATACTCTCAGATATTGCAATACCACTAATAGGTCTGTATCCCAGAGACTAAAAATAAAGAAAAGGAAAAGGGCCTATATGTACAAAAATATTTATAGTAACTCTTTTTGTGGTAGCAAAGAATTAGAAATTAAAGGGTTATCCATCAATTAGGGAACAGCTGAAAAAATTATGGTATACGATTATAATGAAATAACTATTGTATTATAAAATGAAAAGAAGGATGATTTCAAGAAAACTTGGAAAGACCTATATGAACTGATGCGGAGTGAAGTGAGCAGAATCTTTATACACAGTAACAACAATACTGCCCAATGATAAACTGTGAATGACTTAGCTAGTCTTAGTAATACAATGATCCAAAACAATCCCCAAGGACTCATGATGAAAAATGCTATCTGACTCCGGAGAAAAAATTGATGGAATCTGAATATAGATGGAAACATATTATATTCCACTTTATTCATTTTTTTTTGTTTGAGTTCTCTTCCACAAAACAACTTAATATGGGAAAATGTCTTACATTATTGTATACGTAAAATCTATATCAGATTGTTTGCCATCTCAGAAAGGGGAAAGGGGAGAGAAAAAGGGAGAGGAAGGATTCGGCTCAAAAAATTTTTATAAAAAGGAAAAAAGCCCCCAAGGTTAAAAATTATTTTTACATGTAATTGAGGGGAAAAATAAAATATTAAAAAGGACTATATATAGCAATTTATTCCACCCCAGAATCAGTTATCAGATCCCCAAAGTTTACATCACTGCTATTATTTTTTTAAGTGTAAACAGTTCAGATTTTTGTAGCTTAATTATAGCTTAACTGTCCTTTCAAAAATTTAATTTTTAAAAAAAATTAAGTCCATAAAAGCAGGTCAAGTTTAAAAATCACAAATCTTATATATTAGTCCTGTGTTCTAATCAATCTTGTGTACTCCATACCCTAATAAGAAGGGGGGGCAGGGGGGGGGCGGGGCGGCACACATGAGAGCAAAAAGAGAGGAAATTCTTTTGTTACCTGACTACCAAGTAGCAGGACTGATCTTCAGAAAAATAAACTGCATTGCCATCTCCTTTCTTTTTCTTTTTTACTGCCATCTCTTTTTCAGCTTGTTATCTCTACTCCTTAACTCTTAGCTCATAGGAGACATTTCTTAAATATGTGTCCACAGAATAGTGGGGAGAAGAAACTATATTATAATCAACTTGGTAGGGATTTTTTGGTTGAAATTTGAAAACAAAAAGTAACAGTGTAATAGAAAGAGAGCTGGATTTGGAGTCATGAGGACCTGGAATGTGAATCCTAATTCTGTTATGGATTAATTTGTCTGACTTTAAAGAAATTAACTACCTCTATCTCTGGGCCTATTTCCTCTTCCATAAAATGAAGGCGTTTTAATAGCTACTTAAGACTGTGTCCAGCTCTGATCACATAGGATTCTTTTTGAGTGATTAGTCTTCTTGTCCTCAAAATCATTTCACTGCTCAAAGTGTCACTGAAATAGTACAATACAGTTTTAAAGCTAAATTATTTTGTGAGATACTGGCACAGTATCTCCAGCTGAGATAGTCAATCCATTTAAAATCATTCAATGCTCTAAACTCTTTTTTAAAGCACCCTGGAAACCCTGGGGGAGAGAAGGGGGGAAGAGGGAGAAAGGTACTAATACTCACCTTCCAAACTCTCCTGGGCATCAGGAGAGAGGCATCCATGATGGAGCTGGTCATGAAGAAATTGGATGATGGAATAAGCAAGGCGTTTCTTGTCCTCCATCTTTAAGGCTCTGAAGGGGGATCTTGTGATTTTCAAGATCTGTGGATTAGATTAAGTCATAAAACTACCGATGAAAAAAATGATAAGATTGCTAAAACTCTTGCATGTTCTCTTCTTTCATTTCTGGTATATTCTCTGGTATTTTTCAGAAGTGGCACATACCTTAATCTAAACTAAGACTTCTGAAAAAATTTGAGATTGTGTTAGAATTAGGTCTAGTCCATTCATAGTCAAAACTCTACCTACCCAAGATGATGTCATCCTCACCTCCCTTAGTGGGGAGGGGGGTGAGTTACCCACATGTGACAATAAGTAACAAATCAAGAACAAGGGGACTGCCCAAAGGGCAGTCCAAATCAGTATAGAGGCTGCCATTTGTCCACTTGAATTAAAGGTGGACCCACAGGAAGTGACGAAAGACACTATCTCTTCAAGTATGTTGGTTACTTCCTGCTAAGGGAGTTCCCGCTTTGAACTTGGTGCTGAAGGATCTCGGATGGGACCTCAGGCAGCTTCTACTCTGAATGGTCACATGGGTAAGTTAGGCTGACTTCCTTGGCCTACCTTGGCGTTTTTCCAAGACTCTACCTTAAGTAGGCTCTAGCCTATCTGATTGCTAGGCCTTGTGGCTTATAGTCTAATTTATTTAGCCTTTTAACCTTCTCTCTCAGTCCAGGCCTCTGCAGGCCTGGACTATCCTCTCCCTCTCTTTATTTCCTTACCTTTTACCTTTCTAATTGTAAATAAACTACCTTAAACCCAATTCTGAATCTGAATTGTTCATCCCTGGCGGCCACACTTTAAATATATATCTATAAAATATCTAAAATCTCCCTCTTACAAGATGTAGCTTCAAAATTAAAAACACCAAAATATCTTTCTTCAAAGTGTCAAGGAAAATTCTTGGCCACAGGTCTATCACTACTAACTATGGTTACTCTCACATCCCTTCTGTACTGATGACATAAACTGGTACATATAATATACATATAGAATAGATGATGGGAAACTTTTAGGGCAGGAGCTATTTTTACTTTTCCTTTTTAACTGCAGCACTTAGTACAAAGTAGGTACTTAAAAAATGCTCATCAGATTCTCTGACATCTTTTTCAAAGAACATAGGTAGTAGCTAGGTGGTATCCAGTGGATAGAGCATTGTACTAGGTGTCAGGAAGAGAGCATTGTGCTAGGTGTCAGGAAGACCAGAGTTCAAATCCTGTATCAGACACAGTAATTGTATAATCCCGGATAAGAACTATAAAAAATGGGGGGGGGGTAGCTATTTAGTATCTGATTTGCAGGGTTGTTGAAAAGATTAAATGAGAAAATATTTGAAAAGCACTTTGCCCAGACAGCCAAGTGGCTCAGTGGATACAACCAGGCCTGAAGATGGGAGGTCCCAGGTTCAAATTTGACCTCAGACACTTCTCATAGCTAGGTGACACTGAGCAAGTTACTCAACCCCCATTGCCTAGCCTTTATCACTATCTTTCTTCAATAGATAGTGGCTCCAGGGCCACTATCTATTTGTATTTTGTGCCACCATATTACCTACATCTTAGGGTGAGTATATCAAATACAGCATTATGTAAACTATAAAGTGCTATATAATAGTTATTACTCTTAGTACTTTGTTCCTCTGGATAAAAATATGCTTTCTGAAAGGCAACTTTAGTCTATACCAGTGATTCCCAAAGTGGGCACTACCACCCCCTGGTGGGTGCTGTAGCAATCTAGGAGAGGCGGTGATGGCCACAGGTGCATTTATCTTTCCTATTAATTGCTATTAAAATAAAAATAATTAATTTCCAGGGAGCTAAGTAATATTTTTTCTAGAAAGGGGGCGGTAGACCAAAAAAGTATGGGAACCACTGCTATACTGTGGAATCTACTGTGTTCAACAAGACACAATTCCTGCATTTCCCCAGGAAATGTACAAAAAAGTACAAACTACTTACTGATAACTATAAGGAGAATGTGTTATAATAATCTGATATTATTATGACTGAGATTAGGAAATGGCTAAAAAAAAGTGGTAGTACAGGAATATAATGGAATATTACTACTCTGTAAGAAATGTCAAATATGATAAACCAAGAGAAGCAAGGAAATATCTATGAATTGATGAAGAATAAAGTAAGCTGAGACAAGGAAACAATATACAGAGTGGCTGATACAATAATGCAAACAGAAAGACTACCAAAAAAATGTTGCAAAATTACAAAGGACAAGGATGGCTTGGAAGAAGAGATAAGATACTCCCACCACCTCATCCTTTGCAAAGGTAGGAGGGTCTTCAAGTGTGGTACATTACAAATATTTTCAGACTTTTTCAATGTATTGGTCAATTTTGCTGATTCCCCTCCCCCCTTTTTTGTTTTAAAAATGTATTATTTGTTATATGGAAAGAGAAGGAAGTTACTCATTGAAACGTTGGGGATATATATAAAAAAAAAGATTTCAATAAAAACTTATTTTTTAAACATTGAGGACTTGATTTTATTAAGCCATACTAATATCTTTTTTTTTTTTTTTTTTAAGAGAGGTGGAGGCAGAGTAGAAACTACAGAACTTGAAATTCACAACAGACCTGGGATCAAATCTTGGTTTTGGTTTTTGCTAGCTGTGTGACCATGGGCAAATCACTTAACTTTGATGAAGCTCAGTTTCCTAATCTGGAAAATGAGAATAATAACAGCCACAGCACCTATCTTATAGGGATGAGGTATAGAAAATACTTTTTCACCCTTCTTGCAGCACTATATAAATGCTAGCTATTATTTTGTAAAAATTTGTCTATACCAAACAGAAGGAACTTTGTACCGTACCCAGGAAAGTTTTTTTTTTTTTTTAACTCACACATCTTAGGGCAGAGGTAGTATTATGGGGAAAACCAGGGGAGTTAATGAAAATATTATTTTGTGGGCTCAGTGGGTGAGGGAGACAGGAATGACAGAAGGCAGGACCAAACAAGGTAAGGAGACTGGGTTTAACTGCTTTAGCTTGTCCCAACCACCATGGAGTCTTTCTCAGAGAGAGAGCAAGCCACTTCCTGTTTCCCCATTCCATGTGAATTCTCTAGCCCTTCCTGTTAGGTCTCCCAACTAATAACTAAATAATCTTCCTCACAACAGTAGGCAGCACAGTGGATAGAACACCAGGTTTGGAGGGGGAAGACCCGAGTTCAAATTTGGTCTCAGACATTTCCTAATCACTTAACCCCTTGATTGCCTAGCCCTTGCTGCTCTTCTTTCTTAGAATTGATACAAAGAAAGTAAAGGAATTTTTTTTCTAAAGCTGACATCAGCAGAATCTCATCTATATTGTGTCAAAGCTTCTATTCAAACTGCCATAGCAGGATCAGGCCATTTGGTACTTCATGCAGGGGAGGCGGAGGAATTATATCCTCTCTAACTAAATAGAAGAAAGATAAATAAGACCCACTGTAGTTTTGTGAGTAATGGTAACTGGGAAAAGTTTAATTCAACTCAAGAAAGATACTGTGCTAGGAATGGGGAATACAAAGACAGAAATGAAAAATTTCCTCAAGGAATTTATATCCTACTGGGCAAAGATATTAGTATACACAGTGATATAAGATAGGGAATGAAAGAGGCAAAGGAAAGATTAGGCAAAAATGTTCTGGAAATATCGGAGAGCAAAACAAACAAACAAAAAAACAACAGTTAAATTGGCAATACTCAGTGAAGAGCCCAGCCCCTACTGCCTCCAAATAAACTTCTTTTGGTAGTTTTTTAAGTACCCTCTACACAAAGCAAGGATCCTCATCTTTTCCAGTCTAAAAGCTTATTGAGACCTTACTGGAGCAAAAGAATTATTCTTTGTTGCTGTTCATTTGTGCCCAGTTCTTCCTGATCCCACAGACCATAGCAAACCAGGTCCTTCTATCCTCCATTATCTCCCATAGTCTGTCCAGGTTTATATTCATTCTTCAATAACACCATCTATCTCATCCTCTGCTGTCTCCTTCTCTTTCAATCTTTCTCAACATCAAGATCTTTTCCAATGAGTTCTGTTCTTCTCATTATGTAGCCAAAGTATATATAAGCTTCAATTTCAGTATTTGTCCCTCCAATGAGTAGTAAGAATTGAGCTCTTTAAGTATTTACTGATATCTTAATCTCCTTGCTGTCTACCAGACTCTCAAGTTTTCAAAAGCATGTATTCTGCTGTGCCCAGCTTTCCTTAAAGCCATAATTACTACTGGAAAATCACAGGTTTGACTATGTGGACCTTTGTTAATAAAGTGATGTCTCTGCTTTTTTTTTTTTTTTTAAAGTATGTTGTCCAGATTCGCCATAGCTTTCCTTCCAAGCAGCTCTTTATGGCTGAGGTTACTGTCTGCAGTGATCTTTAGGTCCAGCAATATAAAATCTGACACTACTTCCATTTCTTCTCTACTTGCCAGGAAATTGATGGGACCAATTGCCATGAGCTTGGTTGGTTGTTTTTAATATTAAACTTCAAACCTTCTTTTACAATCTTCTCTTTTCACTTTCATCAGAGGCTTCTCAATTTTTCAATTTCTGCCATCTGAGTAGACACCATTAGAGTAGTCACACTGTATGTCTGAGATTGCTGATATTTCTCCTGGCAACCATAATTCCACTTTTGCATTTGTCCAGCCCAGCATTTCATATGATGCACTTGGATGCAAGTTAAATAAATATTAGGTGACAATATATACAGTCTTGTCATACTCCTTTCCCAATCTTAAAACAATCAATTATCCCATGCTTGGTTCTAACTGCTGCTTCATGGCCCACCTATAGGAAGTACAATAATCTGCTACTCCCATCACTTTGAGGACTTGCTTCATTTTGTTGTGATCCACAGTCAAGTTTTAGTGTCATCGATGAAGAAGAAGTACAATACTTTTCTGGAATTCCCTGGCTTTCTGCATAATCCATTAAATGATGGCAATTTGGTCTCCAGTTCCTTTGCCTTTTTTAAAACCCTAATATCTTTTATATATCTTGTATATTAATTTTTTTATTTGTTACAGGGCTAGGCAATGGGGGTTAAGTGACTTGCCCAGGGTCACACAGCTAGGAAGGGTCTGAGGCCAGATTTGAACCTAGGACCTCCTGTCTCTAGGTATAGAGAGCCAGCTCTATATTTCTGGGGGTCCTGAGTGGTGTTTAGTGGCATCGAAAAGACCAGAAACAGAAAACTGAGAACGGCCAGACTAATTGTTTAGCTCATAGCTGCTCCAACTTCATGGAGTTTTGAGTTTATTATATACTGGTTTCAAACAAAGAACCCAGAGAAAGAATCACAGCTGTGAAGGGGTTACAAATCACATCAAACCCATTAAAGTCTAAAAAGTAGAGAGATAGGTACAGAGTTCAAGGGCCAAATTGCAACCACCAATTAGTAGGGGGTTAATTCTGGGAGCAGAAATATATTTCATAGAGATTTTTAATAGTTGAGTTCTGTCATCTTGAAATAGAGGACTGCACCTGGTCAGATAAAGTCTTGACTAGCCTTGTCTGTGTCCGGCCTTGACTATCTAAGTAATATATTTTTTAGAATTCAGGCCTTTTAATTATCAAGGAGAAAAATGGTTAACTCAGTAGCTGCTGGTCTGCTAAGGACTCAAAGTTTTCCAATAAGAATATTGAGAAAAGGTGGGGATCTAAAAATCAGTCAAAAGAGGAGTCTCAGATTTTTACCCTAGATGGCCCATTCTGTCTGCATCCTGACATGCAGTGCAGAAAAAATTATACACACAGTTTTACTTGCCGATGATTTTGTAGCAGGATCCAGATAAAATATCTATTACAGACTCTATTTCTCTAAATGACTCCCAATAGCCTCCTGGAGGGGTCAAATTGTTTTTGGATTAACCAACCTTGCTGGTACCAGAGCTTTTCAGAGCTCAGGTGACCTGGACCAAACACAAAGACTGCCTCAGCCTGGATTGGTCATGTAGGGAATCCAAATAACAGGCCCTATCCTGACCCTATTTCTCCAATCGGCCTTCCACATCTAGGACTGGCTCTCAATCCACTGAGCCATCTAGCTGCCCCTCCTCCTTTGCCTATTTTGAATATCAAACTGTACTCCTGGTAATTCTTGGTTCATATACTGCTGAAACCTAACTTGCAGAATTTTAACCATAACCTTGCTGGTGAGTGAATGAATGTAATTGTAATTTGAACATTCTTTGGCACTGCTCTTCTTTAGGATTGGGACATAAGCTGATCTTTTCCATCTTTTCCAATGTCTTGCCACTATTGAGTTTTCCAAATTTGCTGGCCTACTAAATGTAGCACTTTAACAACATCTAAGGATTTTAAATAGCTTAGCTGGAATTCCATTACCTCCACTAGCCCTTATTGTTAATTTCCTAAGGTCCACCACTTGATTTCTTTTTCAGGGATGTATGACTCTAGATCAGTAATGAATGACCAGTAATCAGGGTTACTGGAGATATAAGATTATTCTTGTATAGTTCTCTATATTTTTGCCATCTCTTTTTAAATCTCTTCTACTTCTGTTATGGAATCATTCTACTTCCCCCTAATCAATTCATTCTCCCATTCCCCAAAACAGTTCATTTCTCTTCAAGCATCCCACAGCCATCCATCCTCTCTATTGAGCATCTCAACTTATACTTTTACCAAAAAAACTGAAGTCATTCTTAAGAGCTCACTCTTTTCCAGCTTCATCTCACAATGGTCAGAAATATTCCCGTCTTATCTCTATATTCACTGAGGTCCCTTGCCAGGACCAACCCTTCTACATAAATATTTGATTTGAGATTTGATTTTCCAGCATATTGCCACCACCATCATCCCTACTCTCATCTTCAATCTCTCCATATGGCTCTTTCCCGGGTGCCTACCAACAAACCCTCATCCTTAAAAATGTTCATTTGAGCTTATCATTACTTCTTAAGCTAACATCTCATATCTCTCTTCCCCTTCTCACCTAAAACCTTTAAAAAAATCATATTCACTAAATACTTACTCTTCTTAACCATCTACAAATTGGCTTCTGATTTTATTCAACTGAAATTGCTCTTTCTCAAGTTACTAATGATCTTTATCTCTTTTTAAAACTCTTACCTTCCATCTTAGAATCAATACTGTATATTGGTTCCAAGGCAGAAGAGCAGTAAAGGTTAGGCAATGGGGATTAAGTGACTTGCCCCAGGGTCACACAGCTATGAAGTGTTTAAGGCCAGATCTGAACCCAGGACCACCTGGCTCTCTATCCACTGGAGTACCTAGCTGCCCCCTTTACAAAGTTACTAATTGATCTCTTAAATGACAAGTAGCCTATTCTCAATCCTCACCTTCTTTAACTTTCTGTAACATCTGACACTGTTCATCACCCTTTTTTCCTAGATACTGCTCTCTCCTACTTCTTTTCCTATCTGTCTGACCACTGCTCAGGCTCCTCTGCAAGATTTTCATCCTGGTCATTCCCATAACCAAAGGTGTCACCCAAAGATCTATCCCAGGCAACCTTTTCCTCTCACTCTAAACTATTTTCCTTGATGGTCTCTCTCATCAGTATCCATGGGTTCATTTATTATCTATGCAGATATTCCCCAAATCCATATATCTAACCCTAAACTTTCTCTTAAAGATTAAATCTCACATCAACTGCTTCTGGATATCTTAAACTGAATGTCCCAAAGATATCCTCAGATGAAATATGACTAAACTGAACTCTTAAGATCTTTTCCCCAAAATCATCTCTTCTTCCCAACTTTCCTATTACTGTAAAGAGTATACTCCTAATCACTCATGCTCACAACCTCGTTCATTCCCAATTCCTCTCTCACATTCACTCCATGTAGCCAATATATGTTCACAAGTTTTGTTTCTGGCTTGACATCTCCTGTAAGTCCCCTTCTTTCAACTCACATAGCCACTCCCTTGCACCACTTATCTCACACTTAAGATCCAAGCAATAACCTTCTGACTGATCTGCCTATCTCAAGTCCCTTCCTACTTCAATCCATCTTCCCACTAACCAAAGTAATTTTCTTAAAAAACAGCTCTTATGTTACCACCTCCCCAACTTGATAAATTCCAATGGCTCCCTATCATCTTGAAGATCAAAACTGAAAATCCTCCATCATTTAAAGCTCTTTATATCCTGTTTCTTGTCTATTTTCAATATTCTTACTTTACTTCCCCTTCCAAACACTCTATGATCCTGCTATGAAGGCCTTCTTGCTGTTCTTCACACATGATACTCCAACTTCTATCTGTCTTTTCACTAGGGCAGTCCCTCACATCTGGGATTTAATCCCCCAGCACACCTCCACCTCTAGCTTTCCTTTACTTCCTTCAAATCCTACCTACCTTGTATAAAGTGGGCCTTTTATCCTGTCCCATTAGCTCCTAAATAATTAATGCTTTCTGCTGAGATTACTTCCCATCTGCTCTATATATATCTTTATATGTACCTATTTACATGTTGTCTCCCTCATTAGAATGTAAGCTCCTTAATAACAGAGATTATTTTTAACCATTTTTGAATCTTAGCACTCAGAACAGTTCCTGACTAAATACTTTTTGATTAATATCAAACATTTTCTGCTCCAGACAAATTGGTTGCTCCCATACAGGCCCCTAAGCTCTCCCACCTACATACATTTGCTCTTATATTATGAATCTTTCTATACCTAGTTCAAATGACTTCTCTTTCCTGTTTCCTCCCATCAAAACCGAGAGGGTTCTTTCTTTTATTGGACTTTGCATAGAACATATAATTCTCATACATGCAACATGTTCTTTATTACATTATAGGCTCATGAGATCAGAGTTCTAGAGCTGGAAGGAATGTTAAAGGCTCCTCATCTTACAGATGAAGAAAAGATGACTCACACAGTGCTAGAAGCAGATTTTGGACCCAGGTCTTCAGGACTCCAGAATCAGCATTCCATACACACAATACTGATTTATGTTTGTGTATATGTCGTATCACCAATATCAATTCTATTCAGGGGAAGAACCATGTAATGTTTAATCTTGGTCTTTCCTGTAGCACCTGGCCCTCAGAATGCTGAACTAAATAAATGTTTAAACCACTCGTCTGCCTTGGAGCCAATACACAGTACTGACTCCAAGATGGAAAGGATTGAAAAAACTCCAGATAGATTTTGGTCAACTGTATGCCTTATTTACAGTATTAATTATTAAATATCAATACCCAATATAATGACTTATTAGGAATAGACAGTAATGTTCAATGAATGAATAATGAATTTTTAATATGTATTCAGAATACATAGAAAACAAACCCTAAGTATTATGAGGGCAAAAACTGTATCTTATTTATTTGCATATCAGCCCTATTCCTTCCAGATCTAACAAAGTATTTGTATACCACAGACAACCAGTGCTATATAAAAAGGGAATTAGGATGGTTTAATGGATGGCAAGAATACTGGACAAGGAACCAGAAGACCTGGGTAGGTAGGTATGGTATTGGGTCCACATGAACACCCTATGTGGTCCTCTCAGCATGCTTTGTGCAAGGCAGTTTGCACCGTGAAATAGTGTTGGATTCAGGAGTCAGGAAGACCTGGACCTGAATCCCAACTCTGATATTTACAGACTGTGTGACTTCTCTAACTCTCAGCTTCTTCATCTATAAAATGGGAATTAAAAAGGCCACCAAATCCACTTAATTGTCACAACTAATCCTGGCCCCTGAGAACAGAAGATGAAATATGACTCCCTCTCTCCAGAGTCAAATAGAAGACTGAGTGAAAAATGTAATCTATAGTTTCTGATGAGGTCAATGAGTCACTAGTCTTTGCTTAACTACTTTTCATTAGAAGAAAGGGTTCAGGGGCAGCTTAGGTGGTTCAGTGGATTGAGAGCCAGGCCTTCAATGGGATGGGAGGTCCTGGAGTCAAATCTGACCTCAGACACTTCCTAGCTGTGTGACCCTGGGCAAGTCACTTCCATTGCCTAGCCCTGTTACCACTCCTCTGCCTTAGAACCAATACATAGTATTGATTCTAAGATGGAAGGTAAGGGTTAAAAAAAATTTTTTTTTTAAAAGAAGGGTTCAATGACAAGGATAATATACTGGGAAATAGCTATGACATAAAAACAAAAAGTATGATTAAACTTCCTTTAATGGAGAGAGTAGTATCAGCAATATCTATTTTACAGGACTGTTGTGGTGGTTCAAACAAGATGTGGAAAATTCTTTTTGAAACTTTAAAAAATGATGCTTCAATTACTATTATTAAGAATTGATATTCTGTCTTGTTCTAATCTTCTAGCTATAATATTTTATCTAGTCTGAATCAGAAGTCTCCAATTATTTCCTGAGGGTGATCTGCCTTTGAGAGCTCTAGTGACTTAAGATAGGGGTGGGATGTTGGTTAGCAACATTTTGGCGGCTTAGTAATGGAAAAACCTCCTTAGGCCCTTCAAAAAGATCCTAGTTACTCTTATTTCTATATGAGAATCAATCAAACAAGTTTCCATTTCATTTTCCAGTTCTGTGTAAATAGAATTAGCTCATCCTCATTCATTGTTAGACTCTAGCCATTAGAAATAATGTCACCTCACCCAACTTAGTGGGGAAGGGAGATTAGTTACCCACTCATGACAATAAGTAACAAATCAAGAACAAGGGACTGCCCTTTGGGCAGTCCAAAACGGTGTTGAGGCTGCCATTTGTCCACTCGTAATTGAAGGAAATGACAAAAGATGCTATCTTTTAAATATGATGGTAACTTCCTGTGGAGGCAGTTGGTGCTTTGAACTTGGTGTTGAAGGATCTCTGCTGAGACCTCAAACGGCTTCCCTCTGAATTGTCACAGTGGGTAAGGCTGACTTCCTTTCTCCTCCCTTGGCGTTTCTGGAGGCTCTACCCCAGGGGTCGGGCAACCTTTTTGGCCATGAGAGCCATAAACGCCACATTTTTTTAAATGTAATTTCGTGAGAGCCATACAGTGCTCACAGTGCAGCTCCTGTAACAGCACCTGAAAAAAACTGACTTTATGGCTCCTGCATAATATGGCACTTTTGAAAATGAAATGGAAACTTGTTTGATTCTCATATAGAAATAAGAGTAACTAGGATCTTTTTGAAGGGCCTAAGGAGGTTTTTCCATTACTAAGCCGCCAAAATGTTGCTAACCAACATCCCACCTCTATCTTAAGTCACTAGAGCTCTTAAAGGCAGATCACCCTCAGGAAATAATTGGAGACTTCTGATTTGAGGGCCAGTTATGGCCTTCAAAAGTGCCATATGTTGCCGACCCCTGCTCTACCCTCAAGGAGGCCTCTCTTGCCTCTCTAATTGTAAAAGGCCTTGTGGCTAATAGCCTTGTTTGATTAATCTCTGTGCTCCTCTGCTGGGGCCTCTAAATCCTCATCTGGTCTGGACCTCTGTGGTCCAGGCCAGAGTTTCTCTCTATTTCCCTACCTTCAACCTTCCTAACTGTAAATAAACTTCCATAAAAGCCATCCTGACTTGGGTCTATTAATTTGGAATAGATTTCTGGCGACCATACCTTAAATATCTAGTTTCCCCTCTTACAGTTAAAAAAACAGTACATTTGAAGATGGCAAGAACTCTACACTGAAGACTGCCAGTGACAGCTAAAAATCAAGAAAGGAAAAAAATCTATTAAAAAGAAAATGAACTAAAAATCATAGAAACCAGGAAACATATAGTTTAGGGGCTTTTAAAAAAGTCTTATATACCTTAAAAGTGCCTGAGAACATAACAATATTTGAGTCTGTACAGCAACTGGTAATTATAAGACTGGAGGAACAAGAAAAGGTTCGATTATGTTCAACATACTTTGATTTAAGAAAGCAGGAAGAAAAAACTTTTTGCATCAAATCTCTCTAATAAAGATCAGATATCCAATACATAAAGAATTAACACAAATTTGTATTTTTCCCCAATGAAGAGGTCAATGAATATCAACAAATGGTTCTCTAGCATTTACCAAATGTTTGGCATATAATAGGCATCTAGTAAATGTTTACTGACCAATTAAAAAGATTAATTCTACACTATTAGCAACCACATGAAAGACTACTCCAAATCCCTAAAACTCACACCCAACAAACTGGCAAGAAATGAAAAAAGACTCAAACAGAAAATATTGGGAGGGTTGTGGAAAGAAGGGCACACTAAATACCCTATTTGTGGAACTGTGATTAGATTCAGGCAAATTACTCATCTATAAAAAAGAAGGCAACTTCTCTTCTTTGTATAACTGCACCTCAAGCTAAAAATGTCTTCTATCATTTCTAAGAATTTTAGACTAAGTTCTAAAAAACAATTTGGAATTATGTTAAGAAAATGACTAGGGGGCAGCTGGGTAGCTCAGTGGATTGAGAGCCAGGCCTAGAGTCGGGAGATGCTAGGTTCAAACCTGACCTCAGACACTTCCCAGCTGTGTGACCCTGGGCAAGTCACTTGACCCCCATTGCCTACCCTTACCACTCTTCTGCCTTGGAGCCAATACTGTATTGGCTCCAAGACAGAAGGTAAGGGTTTAAAAAAAAAAAAGAAAGAAAATGACTAAAATGACTATATTTTATTTGACAAAGAGGATCATACTAAGTGGACAACAAGAATAAAGGTCTCAAAAACCAAAATATTTAGAGCAACCTTTTTTATGTAGCAAAGAACTAGAAATAAGTCAATCAATGAGGGAAGAGTTAAATTGTGATACATGAATGTAATGTGGTAAAAAAACAATAAATGATGAATACAGAGAAGCCTGGGAAGATAACATGGACTGAGGCAAAGTAAAGTAAGCAGAACCAGAAAAGCTACACACAATGACTACAACCAAGACAGAAAGAAAACAAAACTGGAACTGAATGATATGAAATTATAGTAACTAAAACGGTCTCAAGGAAGAGATATGAAAATGCACCACCTACTCTTTTCCTTGTATTTAACAACTACAGGTGTGAAATACTGCATGTCAGCCTTGGCTGACACACTGGTTAGCTTTGTTTAATGTTTTCTTCTATTTAAAATTTTTTTTTTGGAACCCTTACCTTCCATCTTAGAATCAATACTGTGGACTGGTTCTAAGGCAGAAGAGGGGTAAGGGCTAGGCAATGGGGGCAAAGTAACTTGCCCAGGGTCACACAGCTAGGAAGTGTCTTGAGGGTAGATATGAACCCAGGACCTCCATCTTTGGGCCTGGCTCTCAATCCACTGAGCCACCTAGACATCCCCTAGTTTTTTTTATAAGGTATGGCCATCTGGGAGGAGGAGAGATATACTGGAAAATGTAGTTGATTTTTTTAAAAGTTAACAATAAAATACATACATACATATATATACATATATATATATATATACACATACACAACCATAGAAAAATGAGCAATAAATATTTTTACCAAAAATTATGAAAATAAAGCATTTTAGCTTTTTTTAAAAGGGTACTGCTAAAAACTTTTTGCCTAACCATGAGCTTTTGTGACCCATGGAAATGGAGCACAAGCCCAAGCAGATCTCACTAAGATGGAAATACTACCACCAGGGTTAGTATCAGACTATACATGTCATTCCAGGTCAGGGACTAGCTAAATCTGGAGAGGCACAATAGGAGAAGGGACTTTTTTGGTCAATAAAAGTCATGAAATCAACTAACACACCCATTTTACCTCACACATTCAACTATCTACAAGCTGCCTCCCCTTTAGACTGGGAGTTCCTTGAGGGCAGACTGGTTTTGCCTCTCTTTGTATCCCCAGTGCTTGGTACAGTGCCTGGCACATAACACGTGTTTGATACATGTTTGCTCACTTACAAATGAGTGGAAAGGTTACAATCTATGTTGGAAAAAAGAAAAACATATTGATAAAATCATAATCTTTTGAAGTAAGTAGAACTTATATTTCAACTACCTGGAAACTTCACTTATTAGGTATCTTTACATTTCCTTAACTCTTTGACCATGAAGGATAAATGAGACATAAGTGGATATATCTACCCAAATTTGTGCACAACTTACAATATGAGTTTGTAAAGCATCTAGGAATTAATTTGAACCTTGGCTCTATTTACTATTTGGGCACCTTTAGGCAAGTGACTTGACTCCTCTGAGTCTGTTTTTTGATCTATAAAATAAGGGGGCTAGATAAACAATCTCTGGGGCTTTTTTCAGCTTTAAATCCTGTGATCTTCAGAGGCAGGTTCTATAGAAATGTAAGAAGATACTGTTCTAACTGTAATGAACTGCCACTGAGTATAGAAGGCTAATGACATGATACAATGCCATGCTGAATCGGGTGTTTATGCAGAGGGAAGTCATGACCCATTTACATTTTTTTTTTTTAATTCTGCTTTCCTCAAGAGTTAGCTAAAAAAGAAAAAGATAAAAAGTGTGTTGCTATTGGGGTGGGTGGGGAGGGGAGTCTGGAATGAATGGGTAAAAAGAGGAAATGACCCTCCAAGTTTTGTTAAGGAAAGAGAAATCTAAAGTGAGCTTTGAGAGTTGTTTCTTGAAGAAACCAAGAAAACTAAGGGAATATTAAATATTCCAATTTTGGGGTCAGCAAGGAGTTTCCCAGTGGATTGAGAGCCAGGCCTAGAGATGGGACATCCTGGGTTTGGTCTCAAACAATTCCTACCTGTATGACCCTGATCAGGTAAGTCGCTTAAATTTAAATAACTTAAAAAAGTTATTGCCCAGGCCCTACCACTCTTCTGCTTTGGAACCAATATTCAGTACTGATTCTAAGATAGAAGGTAAGAGTTTAAAAAACAAACTAATAATGATGACCAATGCCTACAGTTTCAGCTTATTCAGGTGTGGAGTTTTCTGTTCCTTATCTCCATACAGCTGCCAAAATGGTCCTAATTTCACAAATCTGATTACAACACTATTCACACCAAAAACCTGCAGATTCCCAGTCTGTCTACAAGAGGAAACACACACCCTTATTCTGTTCAAAGGAGGTTCTACAAAGTCTGCAAACTACTTTTCTAACTATTTCAAATTAATATAATATAAATTTATATACTCTTTTCTAGCCAAATTAAACTGCAAGCCATCTTCCTTTTGTCATCTTGTCTCCAGCCACTGCATTTGCTCCTGAAATCCCCTATCTGAAATGGCCTCACTATATATTTTGCCCACCTGTCAAAGATCCTCCCCTTCCTTTAAGTTCCAACTTAAGAGGTGTGACCTCCTTGGGAAGAAGCCTTTCCTTAGCACTCCTGGCAGTTGTTTCTCCTATCAAATTCCTTAAGTTTTTCTACCTAGACCATGCTACGTATTGTTTCAATTGCTTTATTTTCTAACTTGGGTCATAATTAGTTTTATTAAATATAATTGTTAAATTTATAAGAAGTTCCTAGAGGATGGAAGCTGTATCATCTGAGAAATATCATCAGTGATTATTAAATGCTCCTTGAATCAAAAGAGTGGGTACAAATATTTGCTGCTTATAAACACAACTTGAGGAATAGCTCTAAGAGGTACAAGCCCTATGGTAGCCCTGTGATAAGAACATTGAACTTACTTAAAAATTGGATGACTGGATCCTCTATTAGCTCTGTCTCTGATACAAGCTATGTGACAGCAAGCTGAGTCTCAAGTCTCCCTACTTGGTGAAATGATGATAATACTTGCTCCTCCAAGCCGGCAAGGTGTTACAGGATATATTGAGACATAACTGTAATGGTGAGAGATTAGAAAAAGAGCCAAAAAAGAAAGAGTAATTTATTAAAATGTTTCTTCTACTTCTAATATGCTTATTTGAGGAGGTATTCCACAATATAAAAATGTAAAATAATAGCAAATTTTAGAAGAGCAAACTCTTGGTAAGTGAACAAACTCTATTCTCTGAAATGAAAGTAGGAGACGCTCATATGGGAAGGGATGCTCGGAGGGGAGGGGAAGGGTGATGGATGGGACCCAAGACTATGTAATTACATCTGTTATTCATCACATGATCCTCAGGGTACTCTCTTCCCTTAACAGACCAGATCTGCCATTCTGGTTGAGGACTTTACAAAATTATGAACCCTTCAAAACTAAAGGAAGATATTAAATATAATAAACATGGCTAGTAAATGGAGCCAGTCTGGGAAGCTACAACAAAAGGGTGAAGGGATAGTGGGGAGGGGGAGTTTATGTGACCTTTTAAAAAATATTTTTATAACCATATTTCAACATAATTGGTGGTTCTTTTGCAAAATGTTATTCTGAGAAGGGGTCCATGGTTTCACCAGCCAAAGCAGGCTATGAGATAAAACTATGTTAAGAAGAGTAAGTTAGAACAAGAAACAGAGAAAAACATTTCAAGTGCTAGCCTGGTATCCATGAAAAATTAAAAGACCAGAGGAAGTTCTCCAGCTCACTGGAAGAAGCTTGTATGAGAAACAAAACAAAACACACAGACAAGAATCATACACAACAAAAAGGCCTGGAATAGTTGCAAACTGGAAAGAGATGTGAGTGCTTATATTGGTTAAATCACAAATCTGTGAATGCCATTTATAAACAGGAATAAGAGATGACAAAGGAGTTATATAAAATTGTACTCTGAGAACTCTGGATTTTTAAATATTGAAGGTGTCAGTCATATGATGATAACAGATAAATAACTTCTCCCTTGCTCTCTCTAGAGCACTAAGCATATCTTCTCATCTCACTAACATTAACAGTTCAATCCAGAAGTAATTTTTTAAAAGAGGAATTAATGTTAGTTCCTAGAAAGGCAGTTTAGAGAGGCCATCCAGTTCAATTTCCTTTATTTTACAGATAAGAAAGCTTGAGAGAGGAACTGATTGGTCTAAGGATAATTCCATAAATGAGTGACAGGTCACATCTGAGCCATTGTTTCCTCCCTTATACTCCCAAGACCCATTTCTGTAGGCATGCCTCTCTTTGCTGAGTCCTTTAAAGTACAACTTCTCTTAGTCAAATTTTTGGCCGCTGCTAATTAAAAAAAAGGGGGGGACGGGTTTCAAGGAACGCTCCCAAGATATTAACTGTACATACATGCCCACTGTATGTTTGCCTACATGGCACTATTTCTATTTACTTTTTCACAGCTCCTCCTACCATATTCTAAACTCTGAATCTTCCTCAGTATTAAATCAATGCTCTGTAACTTTATGCCAGCAATTTTTAAATGACTTAATCAGTTGCCATAAAGTCAAACAAGGGAGCTTGGTGTAGACAATTCTGCCAGGAACACACACTAAAAACCAAAGAAATCTTTAGTGCTTGTGAATCTTTTCGTTTCTCTTAACATTTAAAAGCCTTTAACTCAAGAACATGAATTTTAAGGTTGAGCTAAAATTTTTCAGATAAATTGTCTTTGGAATCATGGAGAAGGAAGGGTTTTTAGAGAATTTCTATTTAGCCATCTCAATTTAGAAATAAAGAAACTGAAAAGGCTTGTTTAAAATCACACAGATAGAATAGAACCTGGAATATAATTCAAGACCCCTAATATCCAGGAGAAGACTTCACATTTTGGGAGTCAGCCCATGGATTATTATCCTCCATTTTCCAGATGAGGAAACTGAAGTTTACTTTCCCTTAACTGGAAGATACCAAGTTAGCACTCAAATTCCCATATGCTGGCCCCTACTCTTGGGTTCTATGCATTCATTACAAAGTTGTAGCAAAGACTACCACTACTAAGAGGCAGGAAGCAGGAGATAGCAAAGTTCTCCAGTGGGCTGGAGAACTACCAGTCACTTGCTATTAGGATGGGATCAAGAATTCAAGTCACATGTCCTGGCTCTACTCTGAGGCTCTAAGCATTACAAAATACTGTTGCACAGACTAAGAGACAGGAGGCAAGGGGATAGCAAGATAGGCTGGAGACCTACGAGGGTCACCTGCTTTCAGGATGAAGTCAAGAGCTGTATTCAGAAGACCTGGGTTCAAATCCTGATGTGCTCAGTGGCTTAATGCCCATGTGGCCTCAAATTTTATCATTTGAAAAATATGGGTTAGATTCAATCTGTAAAGGTTCTTAGATCTAAGATACTCCATCATCTCTTATAAAAGGCTTTGCAACTTTAAAGTTCTGTTATGACTTTATGAGAAGAAAACTTTTTATCCATCATTTATAAAATGGCCAAAGGTATGAATGGATCTGGGATACAACTGATGATTAAGGGTAAAACTCCTGGCTGAGTTTCAGGCCCTTCTTTCAATTACTGTCTAATAGGTTCAGGACACTGAGGAGGAATATATTACCCAGCCATATCTTGGTGATTCTCATCATCCCACATACCTCTGAATGAGTGGATCAGAGGGGAAGGCATGCGAACATTTATTTTAAATGTTATTATTGTTATTGTTATAATTTAACTTTTGTCCTTCCTGAGATTGTCAGTACCTTAAGAGTGGAAATCTTATTTTCTTTTTATTTCCACAGCATGATGTTGTGGAAAGAATACTGACTTTATAATCACTGGGTGTGTATAATCCTGGCTCTGAAACCTATTAGCAAATCTTCTCTGGACTTCCAAGTCCTCAACTGCAAAATGAGGGGAATGGACCTTTCTTTCTTAAACCCTTACCTTCTTAGAATTGATATTGTGTATTGATTTCAATGCAGAAGAGCAGTAAGGACTAGTGGGTTAGTGACTAGTTAGGGGGTTAAGTGACATGCCCAAAGTCACACAGCTAGAAAGTGTCTGAGATCAAATCTGAACTTAGGGCCTCTTATCTCTAGGCTTGGCTCTCAATCCACCGAGTTATCTAGCTGCCTTGGATTTGATGATTTCTAAGGTTCCTTTCAGGTCTAGATTCTAGGATTTGGCCACAGTATGAAGGAATTGGTGGTTCCTGTTTCTTGTGGGAAAACCAATGTCTCTTCTATGTCTGTCCCTTAGTCACAAAGTTCAATAGGAAAGCAAAGCCTGCTATCTAAAGACTTCCATCCCACCTGGTACTATTTCCCATCCCACCTGGAGCTTTCTAGTTTTCTTCCTTTCTTAACCTACATAACCAGTGCCCAGTCATTAGTCTTAACTGCCACAGCTTCCCTAAATAAACAGCAGGTTCTCTGTTTAGGCAGTGAAGTAGCTAGCTGTGTTAGAAAGAGAACTGAGCTTGGAGCTAAAACAGTTTTTTAAGCCTGGTTCTGCCCCACTTACCAGGTAGGTGACTTCTGCTAATGCACTACATCTCTGCCCAATGACTTCACGTGCCCAAGGGTAGACCCCTCATCCCTTGCCCTACCTCATAGGGGTACTGTGAGCACTCAATGAGATAACACCTGTACAGGGCTTTCAAAGCAGAGAACATGTGAGAGGATGAATAGTCTTAGTCCAACTGTTGAAGCCATGCTAAGAGGGGCTTAAAAAAAAAAACAACCAAAAAAAACCCCAACAAACATGAATCAGAACCTAAGATGTAAAGAGTCCTCAGGTCTAAGAGTAGCGGCTTAACCGCTTTCTCTTTAACAAGTCTCTTTCTCTCCCTGGGCCTGTTTCCTAATCTAACCCTACGAAGGGCAGTTCGGACCATAACACCTCATAGTAGAGGGATGAATACAATAGCAAAAATGCTGGATTAGGGAGTGCGGAGATCCCCTGCTAGAATGAAAGCTCGCCGGTTCCCTCCTCATAAGTGGAAAGACACCGGAACAATTCCCTCAGCCTCTCTGGGCCTCGGTCTCCTTCGGTGTAAAAGAGAGTTAACCTGGGAACCCTAAGGTCCTTCCGCTGTCTAGAAAGGAGGCTGTGAGCTCTGAGGAAAGGGGAGAGATGAGGCTACTCTCACTCCTCCGGCCCGCCCCGGACCCCGCCGCCCCGGGGGCACGGACCCTCTCCCTTCTCCACAGCCTCCCATCGAGCGGCAGGGGCCTTTCTTCCACAGGCCGCCCGCCCACCCGTCTCGGGGAGCGAGACAACCAGAGAGGCCGAGTGGGGAGCGCAGAGCTCCAGGACTCCCAGTTGAGGAGGAAGGGCGTCTAGGCCTCCATCCTCTCAGCCCCTCGGCGGTCGCCGGCGCCACAGCCACCACTCACCTTACCAGGCTGCCGAGCCCCCGACTGCCGCCTGCTGCGCCTGCGCTGACGCCTGCGCAGCTCTCCGGCTGTCCCGCCTCTTCCTCTCTACCATGGCGATGGCGCGGAGGCAGGGCCCGGCTCCGCCCCCTAGCTGTTCTCGCGGCCCTTGGCCGACTGACCTGCGACGCAGGCGCAGATGACCACGGCGAGGGGCCTAGCTAAGGCGGGGAGTGGTTTACTATCCGCTAGTCTTCCGGTCTTTGGGACAGACAGGAAGTGGGTAGGCTGCCACGGAGAGTAGGACCAGTGTTGACTTGTGGGATGGAGGAGGGCGCCATCCTCCCCCTGCTTACAACTTCGGTCCTCTTTCCTTCCCCCCCAAAGAATGATGTCATTCTTTCCATTATTCTGTGACATGCACTTGCCTCCCATGGGTCCTAGGCTTGGAGCGTTCTGTGGCTGCCACTTAATTCAGCTGTGACTTTGGGCCACTCTCTTACAAATCTAAATTAAATTCAACTCAAAGAACATTTTATTAAGCGCCTAAGTGAAGTGACTCAGGCACTAGGAGAAAGGGGGAAGGGCTGTGTACAAAGATAAGCAAAAGACAAAACTGCCCCTGCCCCCTAGGAGCCCTATTAGGGTCTTCAGCCTCTTGAATCTGTTTCCTCATTTGCAAAATGGATATCCTAAAAATTACTGACATTGGGGGCAGCTGGGTAGCCCAGTGGATTGAGAGCCAGGCCTAGGGACTGGAAGTCCTAGGTTCAAATCTGACCTCAGACACTTCCCAGCTGTGTGACCTTGGGCAAGTCACTTGACCCCCATTGCCCACCTTTACCACGCTTCCACCTAGGAGCCAATACACAGAAGTTAAGGGTTTAAAAAAAAATAACCGACATTTATATGATGTATAATAGATGTGCAATTTATATAATGCATAAATATGTAATTTACATTATATAGTATATAGCTACATACTTTCTATTCGTAAATTATAAATTTCCATAAATGTAATAATGCATTAATTTACAAATTATATGCATAATATTCTATAAGTATGTTTGCTAATTTATAAATTATATTTAAATTTATCTAAATATGTTTACATAAAAAAGTGCTGAAGTTTGGAAAGCACATTACATACATTATTCCTTTTGAACCTCACAACAATTATATAGTTAGGATAGGTAATATATTATTCCCATTTTAGTAATGAGGAAACTGAGGATCCAGTGGCTAAGTGGTTGGTTAAGTCACACTGACAAGACAGAACTGTCAACTTCAAATCTGGAGACCCCAATTCTGCCCAGTCCCTGAGAATTCACCCTGAGGGAAGTCTTAGACACAAGGTTCACACTAAACAATAGGCCTTAAAGTACTTGATAATCCCAGTTTAGGTGGAGCTAGAAGATCTAAGGACATGCTAAGTACCCTTTTTAATCTTGGAAGTTTCCCCAAGATCAGTTCCCAAGAAGACCAAACACCTGAGCAGGAATCCTTTTAGTATCTATTGTAAGTAGACCACTCCCTAATATCCTAGCCTTTTCTTTCACAAGCCTGTTTGCATCCTGCTAGTGTAGTTTGGACCTCTTATTTCCTTGTAGCCATGGTAATGTCAGTCAATCATACTTCCCTTTCCTTAGTTCCCCAGATGGTATATAATTTCCCCAAATTCTTTTGTTCTTCAGAGAATCATCTAGCATGGTTGCTGTGATTGGACACACAAACTAGGAGGGAGGCACAGGAAGTGACACATAAGTGACCCCTTTAAAAAGAGCTCCTCAGTCAGCTGGGCTCAGTCTTCTAGCTTTCCTGGTTTGTGGAGGAGTGCTAGCTGGGATGCTGAGACCTTGGTGAGACTGCTCCTTATATCTTCTTTGGAATTCCACATGGTGAGTTTAAAGACTGAATCTTCCTGAACTTCTCTTAAGGAACTTCCCTTCAATAGAGACTCTATGAATGAAGCTTTGCTCCATTCACCTCCCGGCCTCTGGCCCTCTGACTCTGGGCTGAGGGTTAATTAGATCTACCTGGATTAATTAGAGGATTGTAGTAATTTACCTACTGTGTTAGATTCTTATTTCCTTATTTCCTCTCTCTCTTCTCAATTGTAAATAAATTTCCATAAAGTCAATTTTAACTTGAGATTATTATTAAACAGAGGATTGATAATTGTTCAATCCTCTGGCAACCACCTTTTAATATATTCCACCAAAACCCCTTTTCCTCCCTTACAAGAGCAGTCTCACCAAGGTCTCAGCATCCCAGCTAGCACTCCTCCACAAACCAGGAAAGCTAGAAGACTGAGCCCAACTGACTGAGGAGCTCTTTTTAAAGGGGTCACTTATGCGTCACTTCCTGTGCCTCCTCCTAGTTTGCGTGTCCAATCACAACAGACTCTTCTCTCAGTCAATTCTGATTTGTCACCCACTCTAGTACATGTGGGTTACAGACCTCCTAAAATTGGAGGCGGTTTCACCTTTGGTGATTAAATCTAAAGATGGGCAGTGTAGACTTAATCTAATTGTCACGATCCCCCCCCCCCCCCGTGATCATTTGGGAGACTGGTCTCCCCAATTGATCATTTGACATAATCATCTTGTACCCCTAAAATTCTAACTACAATAGTTAGAGATAAGAGGTAAGTAGAAGAGATAGAAAGAGAGAGAGAAAAACCAATGTTTAGCTAGGCGCATTGACAAAAAGCCAATTGGGGGCAGTTCCCTTTGGCATAAGAGTTTAAAATTGAAAATAATTGTGTTCAATCCTCTTAAGTTCAATTAGTTGCACCCCAAAGTTCATTTTGGATCATCTTGATTCAGTGTAGAGTTCTGCAGGCAAATAGTCCATTTTCTGGTTTCAAAGCATTAGCAGACTTCTTTTCCTGAAAATTTTCTCGAACAAAATTTATTTAAAACTTAGATTTTTATAAAAATACACAGTGATCCTCTCAGAGATACTATTGTACTCAGAGATACAGAGTGCCAGAGCCTTTGGCTCTGTGTGGTTTTTAGGCACATGATCCTGTGTAGAAGCGGAATATTGAACACTATCTCTTTCCTGATTAAAGACTTGGTTTTTCTGACTACTTTAGTAGTTCTGTGTTTTTCCCAGTTTAACAGAACCTTTAAGTTCTTATTATATGTGCAAAACTCTGTACTAAGCACTAGGGACACAAAAGCCAGATGAACCCTACCCTCAAAGCTCTTACATTCTAATGGTGAAAGACAGTTCATAAAGAGGAAAGAGGCAGCCTACCCCACTGGGTGGTTGCCACGTATTTCATGGAATCTCTTTTTTTGACAGGCATCACCACAGAAGCCATCTAGGACAAGAGAATCTTCTCAAAAACATCCCAACCAAAAGGTCATCCACTCTTAAATGATCTTTTGGTAAGACTAATCTATCTTCTGCCTAGGTTGAGGCAACCCTCTTTCATTTTAGTATAGCTAATGTTTAGAAGTTTTCCTCATTTGGAACCTGAATCTGCTTAAGGTAAGATCTATTCAGACCCCTCACCTTCCTTTTCTTCCTCCTGAATCCCCTCTAATTTATCAAATCTTTTGTCCAAATCTAGATTGTTTTACAGTTTTGAGGAAATTCCCTTTATAGATGGAAATCCTCAAATGTTCTACAATTTAATTTAAGGGAGGCTAGAGGCACTGAAGAGTTGTAACTTTCCTAGCATGTGTCATAGGCAGGGCTTAACTCAAGATTTATTAATATCTTTCTTAAAATATGCTTTTCCTTTGTAAAGCTCCTTGAAGGCAGGAACTGTCATTTTTCATCATTGTATTCATCCCTAGTACTGAGGACACTACTAGGCATCTAATAACTTTTGTTGAATTGTGAGTTAGTAGAAAGGGTGCTGATTTTAGAAAAAGGACATAGGTTTGAATCTGTCCTATAGTCCCCTCTTTAGGCCTCAGTTTCCCCAACTGAACACTTTGGACCAGATATTATCTAAGGTCCTGCCCTGCTTTAAATCCTTGGAAAGTATCTAATGATTTCAGACAGTATTTAAATACAGTGATGTCCAGAAAAATCAACTTGTAGCATAGTCAATGGAAACTGAAACAATGTTATCCAATGTATATAGCTTTGGGGATTTACAAAATGCTTTCTTCACTATGGTCTTGTGAGGTAAAATCCTGTTCCTGCAAGTAGGACTGGATCAAGGTCATAGGTTACTAGGGCCCCTAAGGTAGATCTCTAGACTCCAAACTCAAAGGCTTTTCCCTACATCAAAAAGAAGTACCAGAAAAGTGAACTTGTCAAAAATTCCCCTTTTCCTGAGACAGAAATGAAAACAACTCAAGATTGGTAGGTAGGATGATTGTGATTTCATCTGGAGAGGTAAAAAAAAAATTGTTATTTTCCTTTTTTGCCAATTTTGGCAATCTGAAAAGTATAAAGTGAAAACTTTATTTTGTTTTAATTTTCATCTAATTATTAATGATTTAAAACATTTTTCTATTACTAGAGATAGTTTAGGTTTTTTTTAACCCTTATCTTCCGTCTTAGAACCAAGGCAGAAGAGTGATAAGGGCTAGGCAATTGGGGGTAAGTGACTTGCCCAAAGTCACACAGGTAGGAAGTGTCTGAGGCCATATTTGAATGAAGGACCTCCAGTCTCTAGACCTGGCTCTCAATTCACTGAGCCATCCAGCTGCCCCCAAGAGCTGAACTTTCAGAACTTCTGGAGATTTCTGAAATGAACTGAAGCAGGGTACTTCATAACATAAATCCAGACACCCAGAAATTCAATAATTGGAACCATTATTTATTGGTTAAAGAAGGAGAAAAGAGAAAAATTATTATTACCAGCTGGGACAGTCTTCCTTAGTGGAATCTGTACAGACTAACGTTACAATACAGCTTATATAGGTTTAAAAGATACACGGTTATTCCCTTTCACCTCCAGGTTCTTATTTGTCTAGACACAACTCATCACAAAACCTCGGTAGTGATAAGTGGGTGACATTTAGGATATTTACTCTTCACATATACCTAAACATTCAATCTTAGTTAGCTATATGTTTGCCCTACATTCTATCCTAACCTATTTGTATGTACCTAAACACTCATCCCCAGTTAACTGAGTGTTTTCCTTGTATTCCATCCTGACCCATTTGTTTGTACTGGTGTCCTTTTGATATCTGCAGAGGGAATTTATGACTCTGACCCACCATTTGCTTAGGTTGCTTGGCCTCCTGGCGGGATTAGGTCAGTTTCCTAAATAATGCAGGATTGGATTAATCTACTGTTAACTTAGAAAAAACACAGAACTATTAAATAGTCATAAAGCCACTCTTTAATGAAGGGAAAGGGGGAACAGGACTACTTAGGCCTCTTATGGAAAGCTGCGCCTTATGCAGAGTCCAGGGATTGAACACTGCTTTGTTCTGCTCCCTGACCCCCTGGGAGTGACACCTAGATGACAACTCCAAGGAACAAAGGAAATTGGGGAACTTATATACCATTTGGAAAGATCCAGGGGCTGGGAGAGATGATTGACATTATACTGGTAAGGATGGGATTTACAATCAAGCTAGGGAAAGGAATCATAGCTAGAGGCTAGGGTGTAAGGGAAGGGGCTGCTTACACAATGGATACTAAAAGATGGTCCCTGCCCTGGTATGTCTTCCTGGGACAGGGTCTTTGATACTATGGGGAAGACTACCTAAGACAAAAGGATATTTAGCATTTACCCTAGGGTCCATTATTCAGTCTGCAACTGCTAGCCTGAGATTCCCTTCAGGGTGGATTCTCACGGGAACTGGGAAGCACAAGCTTTGGGGGTCTCCAGCCTACAAGCTATTTCTAAAACTTGGGGTTCATCAGATCTCACTAAGCCACAAGTTTGGGGTCTCTAGATTCCACAGTTGACACTACTTCAATTCTACTTTATTCTCTAACCTATTTCATTTATTCAGTCTACTTCAGAACTTGTGTCCTCTTGGGGCCTACTGCTATTTTCTTGGGGTATTCAGTGTTGTATTGTTCCAGGTTCATAGAGACTGCTCATATTAGGGACTTATTAGGGACTTTCAGTATTCTCAGAGTGAGCTGTTTCAGGGCAAAGTCTGATCACTGCCCTCCTATTCTAAGTTCTGCAAGTTCCTGACCTTAGTTTGGGCTTGAGCATTCTACTTGTGGACTTTCTTCTCATTGGAGTTCCAGTAGACTCAACCATTGTCAGCCAGATGGAACGCTCTGTTGGTTTATGTAGGACTCCAGGTATATATTAATTTTGATATTATTTTAGGAGCGCTCAAAAAGCTGACTGTTAAGTTTGGTTTCTGTAACCTTGAATTAAATTGAACCTCAACCTTGTCAAATTCCTAGTCCTTCCCTATGCTTACACTCCTAAAGACTAGTCAGTTCTCTCAGTCTCCTTATTTTACCAATAACAATCAATTAACATATATATCAAACAAACTTAGATGCCTTACCATATGAATTCCTCCTACATTTATTGTTTTAGGACTGTTAACTTAGAAAAAACGGGGACTATTAAATAGTCATAAAACCACTCTTTAATCAAGGGAAAAGGGGGGATGAGGGCTACTTGGCCTCTTATGCAGAGCTGCGCCTTGTGCAGAGCCTAAAGGAACACTGCTTTGCTCTGCTCCCGGATCCCCCTAGGAGTGACACTGCGCTAGATGACCACTCCTAGGGACAAAGGAAATTGGGGAACTTATATACCTTTTGGGAAGATCCAGGGGGCTGGGAGAGAAGATTGACATTATACTGACAGGATACAATCAAGCTAGAGAAAGGGATCATAGCTAGAGGCTAGGGTGTAGGGGAAAGGGACTGCTTACACAATGGATACTAAAGGAATGGTCCCTGCCCAGGTAGTCTACCTGGGAAGGGTCTCTGATACAATGGGGAAACTACCTAAGACAAAAAGGGTATTTAGCATTTACCCTGGGGTCCATTATTCAGTCCCCAACTGCTAGCCTGAGATTCCCTTCAGGGTGGATTCCCACGGGAACAGGGAATAAGCACAACCTTTGGGGGTCTCCAAACTACAAACTACTTCTAAACTTGGGGTTCATCATACCTCACTAAGCTACAAGTTTGGGAACTCTAGATTCCATGTCAACAGGACCCAGAAGTTTGTATCTCCTGCTGATTACTTCATAATGTTAATGTATCAGACCACTTGTCTAATTATCATTTTCCCTTCCCCCTATAATGTTATAACCCCAATAAAGTACCAGTATGTGGGCTAAGCATTAAGCTCTTGACCACCAGAGCTCTGGACCATCAAAGCTCTTCACCATCAGAGTTTCATTCCAGTGAAGCTCTCAACCACCAGAGCTATCTCGCTCTCTGACCACTCCATGTCAGAACTTTCTTTGTCTTTGTGTCTTTATTCTCGCCTAATGCTTTCCTTCCCTTAGATTCTAACTTGTAATGCATTTTTCTCTCAGTCCCTGGTTCTCCTTTCTGAGTGTTTTACCCACTAGGAACTTTTGTGCAGCTGCTGGGCAGCCCCTATTGGCACCCAATGTGAATTGGCAACAGAAAGGAAGATTGCAATTCAACACCCAGGATGGTCAACAGACATTGACTGGCCATTGGGGCGAATCGTTGACCACTAGAAACTGGGTCAGAAACTTTCTTCTCACACTGGTTACATACACTTGCTAAAATCTTTAGTACACAGACAAGACTATAGGGTGACAGAAGCTAAACTTCAGGCATTAAGATAATTTTGCAATGTTGTCCTGAGTTCCCAGAAGTAGGGGTACTCAATATATGACAATGGGACCTCATTGGAAAGACTTTAAGACAAGGACAAGAAAAGGGACTTAAAGTCACACCATCTGTTTAGCTAACTTGGAATGTAGTTAGGACAGCATTAGAGGCAGAAACCATTCAGAATTCTTTGGTCCAACATACCTCAGACTTTCCTTCTAACCTGAACACTTCTTATCTTGTTCCACCCATCCCTCTGATTACTTCTTTTCCTTTGCAGGTTCAAGCTGACTCTCAGCTTGACCTTCCCCTAGAGCCATCTCCTGAGCTCCAGCCTTCAAAGGCTGATTCTGGCTTTCTGCTTCCACACTCTGGCTTACTGATCCTCCACCTAAGCTAACCACTCCACTTTCATTTATTCCTGCCATGGCTGGCTCTATCCCTTCACCATCTTACTGGGTGTCTCTTAGAGCAGGGATCTGCAACCTTTTTGGCCGCAAGAGCCACAAACGCCACATTTTTTAAAATGTAATTTTGTGAGAGCCTTACAATATGTTTAACACTGAATACAAGTAAATATGTGCATTTTATGTAAGAACATCACTTTTCAAGTACAATAAGTCTCTGAACTATTTTTAATAACGTTATTATGTGCTAACCAATGATGAATAAAGTACATTAATGTGACTTCTGGTGCTGCATGGTTTTGCTGACTATGAATCAAAATTATTTTGATTATTAATCAAAAAACAAGACTTAATGGGGCACTATATAGTACTGATATAACTGCACATATACATATAAAACTCCTTTACACTAAGAAAATTGCGGAAATAAAGAAAGAAAAATTCAGGGAAGAATACTTTTTCCTCTCCCTCTCTCAAGTCAGGCAACAGGAGAAGAAAAAGCTGCCGGCCTGCTGGTTAAGCCATTTGGCCACATAAATTAAGTAGGAGATCAGGAGATTACAGAAAATAACATGACTTGTGTGCAGGCATTAGTAAGTAGTGGGGGAGGAGGGTACCTTTTCATGGAAAACTGGCTGGGACACATCACACACATTTCCTGGTACAGGTGTTTATCAGTGCTGCCTACTCAGTCATTCTGTATCAAATGAAACAACCACTGGGGAGAAACACTTCTCACTAATGAAGCATATGTAAAGATGTAATCCTACTATAGTTCCCCTTTAAGAGCAGGTAGAAAAGTTAAAAACAATAACAACCCCACAAATAGGGAGTGCAGACCCCATGAATGCACTGAGATAAAGTCATGTAAATCAGAGGCAGAGGGGTAGAGAATGTAGGCAAAAGTGATCAATCACTATACAGAACCCCAAGATGTCAGTAACAGGTGTGGAAAGAGTAAAAGGAGGGCAGAAGGAGGAACACACAGCACACCTACCAAGCCGAACTAAAGACTAGGATTCGTCTTGCATGGCAATATCAATGAGGGAGCTTCTATCTTAGAAGATAGTGGAGGTACCGAAAGGATCACATGACACACGACGTCATGTATAAACTGTTAGTTACTGTGCCGAGGTTGATTTTGTGGCTCCTGCAGAAAGAGCTGTATCTGGCCTTCAAAAGAGCCAGATGTGGCTCCAGAGCCATACGTTGCTGACCCCGGTCTAAGAGCCTCTGGGCTTACTAACACTGCTTATTCCTCCCCCACCTTACACGGCTTCTCTTGACTCTGATGAGCTGACTAGTGCTCAAACCACACCTTTCCTCCACCTCCACTCAGTACTAACTGCAGAGTTACAATCAGCCTAGCCATTGAGGAGAAAGCAAATAAATCAACTTCTCCAACAGAAATTACAGATAATCCTGAGAATGCAGAAGCAAACTTAGAAAAGCATAAAGATGTTGAATTCCACACTCTTAACACACTCAAGAATAGTGTAACTCAGAATGGTAACTGCAGCTCATGCCACCATGGCCCTGATAGACAAAATTAGCCAGCAATCTCTACTGCCAGATTTTTGGTATAAACTAGCTGAAGCTGTGCTTAATGCCAAAGATTTTATGATATGGAAGTTATTTTTTCAGGCATTATGTGATGAACAAGCTAGAATCAATAAAAAAAAAAGCACCATGTAAATATTACCTGTGATGAATGAATTAACTGGCACAGGTAAATTTAGAAGTCTTAATAGGCAATTGTTATATTCAGAACAAACCTTTCATCAAATTGGGCTAGCTGCTAAAAGATCATGGCAAATTGTAACTAAAAGATATAATGCTACAGATTTCTTTGAGGAGACAATTCCTCACCAATAGGCCATAAAAGCATGCCAAGACATAAAAACTTTAGACTACAAGAGTCTTGTGGCAGATCAATTTAAAAAGGCAAAACATGTCTGCTTTGCCTGGCACAAACTGGACATTTCAAACAATCCTGTCCCAAAGTAAAGCTGAGGTGGTCTCCTAAATTTTTCAAAGAGTGTCCCAAAGTACAGCATTGGGCCTCACCATATCTCCCAAGAACACAGGCTAGGACAGACACATCCAATCAGCATTTAAACTGTTTGGGGGCCATCCTTGAGCTCCTTAAAAATTCAGGGCACCAGAGAAAAGTCTTTAACTTCCAAAAAATTTAAACCAGGCAGAAAGTTTACTCTGGCACAAAAGGCAAATGGCTTCCTGTTATCTTTGGAAATCATTGCATGTGAAAAGGGGATCTGGGAGAGTTACTGTAAATTCACTCCACCTAGATCCAGAGAATCATTCCCACCTATTGTTTGAAAGTAAAAGTAAATTCAGAATGGGTGAATGACTTGAATATAAAGAAGGAAACTATAAGTAAATTAAGTGGACACAGAATAGTATACTTGTCAGATCTCTGGGAAAGAAAAGATTTTAAAACCAAGCAAGAGTTAGAAAAAAATTACAAAATGTAAAATAAATAATTTTGATTATATTAAATTAAAAAGGTTTGTACAAACAAAAACAATGCAACCAAAATCAGAAGGGAAACAACAAACTGGGAAATAAATCTTTATAACAAAAAACTCTTGACAGAGGTCTAATTACTCAAATATACAAGGAGCTATATCAATTGTATAAAAAAAAAAAAGCAAGCCATTCCCCAATTGATAAATGGGCAAGGGACATGAATAGGCAGTTTTAAGATAAAGAAATAAAAACTATCAATAAGCACATGAGAAAGTGTTCTAAATCTCTAATAATTAGAGAAATGCAAATCAAAACAACTCTGAGGTACCACCTCACACCTAGATTGGCTAAAATGATAGCAGGAGAGAGTAATAAATGTTGGAGGGGATGTGGCAAAATTGGGACATTAATGCATTGCTGGTGGAGTTGTGAACTGATCCAATCATTCTGGATGGCAATTTGGAACTATGCCCAAAGAGCACTAAAAGACTGCCTGCCCTTTGATCTAGCCATACTATTGCTGGGTTTGTACCCCAAAGAGATCATAGATAAAAAGACTTGTACCTAAATATTTATAGCCATGCTTTTTGTTGTGGCAAAAACTTGGAAAATGAGAGAATGTTCTTCGACTGGGGAATGGATGAACAAATTGTGGAATCTGTTGGTGATGGAATACTGCTGTGCTCAAAGGAATAATAAACTGGAGGAATTCCACGTAACTGGAAAGACCTCCAGGAATTGATGCAGAGTGAAAGGAGCAGAGCCAGAAGAACACTGTACACAAAGACTGATACACTGTGGTACAATCAAATGTAATGGACTTCTGTACTAGCAGCAATGCAATGACCCAGGACAATTCTGAGGGATTAATGGAAAAGAATGCTACCCATATTCAGAGGAAGAACTACAGGAGTGGAAACACAGAAGAAAAACAACTGCTTGAACATATGAGTTGATTTGGACATGATTGGGGACTCAAAAGATGTAGATGACCACACCAATCCAACTATCAATAATATGTAAATAGGTCTTGATTGATGACACATGTTAAAGCAGTGGAAATGCGTGTCAGCTATGGAGGTGGGTGGGTGAAGGTGAAAGTAAGAACATGAATCATGTAACCATGGAAAACTTTTCTAAAAAATAAAATTAAAAAAATTAAAATTAAAAAAAAAGTAAAAGCCTCATTTCTCAGGGCCTCTGCCTTGAAATCATTGGTAAAAATAGTAAGGAAGAGATACCTAACACACCCAAAGCCTTTCACATTCTTTCAATTGGTAATGGCAAAAAATGTATATACTTGATTCTATTTCCAAACAAATCTTTCCTAAATGCAGGAGTTAGTGTGAAGTCAAATTTAAAATCAGACAGCTCAAATTTATATTGGACACAGCAAATTACTAAGAAAAGATTGATTATGTTCTTCTATGTGAAAAGTAAGACATTTTCTGGTATTTTTCATATACCAAGATATCTTTGGGAAAGATATTTTATCTAAGATGAATTTTAGTCTTAACTACTAGTATACTACAGCACAAAAAATTTTTTTAGCATCTTTAATTAGATCTCACGTTAAATTCCCTGGTACAATCACATGGCTTGTTTATAAACTTATTTGGACAAATTTATGGTCTTTAAAAAGACAGATACTCTAGCAGATTGATAAATTAATTCTGCCACGAAGATAGCATAACATTTTTTCCTTGTATCAAAAGTTTATACCACAAGTGCTGGAATTAGTCAGCAGAAATTTTAAAGCTCAATATAGTTACCTGTATGAAAATCCTAAATTGGTTAATTCTTCAGAGAAAATTCAAATTGATCCAACTTTTAAATATTTAGGAACAATTGTGTGTCAACAGGCCATTAAGCCACAGAAAATAGAAATTAATAGAGAATGTTTTAAAAACTTGAATGATTTTCAGAAACTTTTACATGAGATCAATTGGCTTAAGCATTTTTAAAAATATACTCAGGAAAGCTGACAAATTCATTTGATACTGGGCAATTTCCTCAATTAGAGAAATTTCACCTGAGGATGAGAAAAAATTGCAGTCATCTGAAACAGCTTTATACAAAAACAAATTCTTTAGAATTGATCATGTTCAAACTTTTTTAGACTCAATTTTAAAGATGAGACACACTCTCATTGCCATTGCATCAGAGTGAACACATTATTGGATGGATTCAAATTTTTAACCAGCAGACAGAATCACTTATTAGTTGTTTAAAGTTGGCAGTTACTGCTTACTCTTACTCGGATGACAAAAATTGGTTCTAATACTGATGTTATTCTTATAAAAATGGCACAAAAACAAGCTCAGTTACTTATACAGTATCTATCTTGGCAATGGTACTTTGTAAATATTCCTAATACCAAAATCTTGCAAATTGTGAATTTATATATGTTTTTTCAAAAATAACATCATTGCACCTTATTGCTAATGCTGTGAATACTTTCACTGCTTCATCAAGTCAGGAGAAAGCAGAAGCTATATTAGACAATGGTGTCATGTTAATGCAGACACAGTATAGTATTTTTGCAGAAAGCAGAGTTGACTGCAGTTAGACACGTGTTTAAGATCATAGCACAGACTTAATATCATATGTGACTTATATGTTGTTTATCTGGTTGTTTGTTTAAAGGCTGCAAAAATTAAAACTAATGCAAGATACAGAACTTGTTCTGTTGTTTCACACCACACAGAATGCAATCTTGCAAAACCAAAAGGAAAATTTTATTTGCTCTCACAATCTCCCTAGACCTCTGTCTGAGAGAATTTCAAAGGTAAATGGCCTAGTAGTCACTGCTTTTCAGAAGTAGTTAATTCGCACTCACTGCTACATCAGAGTGCCAGTTCTAATGAACCTCAATTTTCTATACAAGTCAATGAAATTAATTGGCACTGCAAATCTTGTGCTCCTTATTCTGACACTCCTCAAGGAGGTGACTGCAGAGTTGTAAGACCTGCACAAATTGTGGCAAAATTGTGGCATTACAATATGCTCCTTTTGTAAAAATAAAAAATACATATGTGATTGGAGATGATTACTCTCATGCTGTATGGGTGAAAGCTCAAAATGGAGAAGTATGCAATGTTATTGCACATCTTTTAAATAATCTTACGCATTTGGCCATTCCAAAACAGTTAAAAAATTGGAATAGCAATGCTTATACCAGCAAGAGATGGGCACAGTTGAACAAATCATGGAACAGCTCTCCTAAGGCTGGTAGCCCAGAAAATTCTAAAAGACAACCAATTGTAAAAAGAGCTAAAAGAAATTTAAAAGCCCAAATTAAAAAACACAAAGGATTTTATCAGACACTTTCTAACAAACCAGTTCCAAGAAAAAGACCCAATGAGTTTTTCATATGGGGTCGAGATTTTGCTTCTATTTTCACAGATATCAGGAATGCATGAAAGAAAATCAGAGTCATCAAGCATTCCCAGAAAAGACCAACCCAGAGAGCAGAGAAAGCAGATGTCTGTCTAGCACCAACCACAGGACAGCACAGCCACCAGATCCCAGAAAAACGGCAGAAGAACAAACAAGGCACAGCCACTGACTTAAAAACAGGTCTAATGAACTATCCACACAGATGAACTTTTTACTAAGAGACAATTTACCTGCAAAAGACTTGTTAACTTGTTTACATACATTTTATTCTAAAAGTATATGAGTATTTATTGTAAGATCAACTCTTTTCATATACCTAAAAACTTCAAGTTGTATTGTACGATGTATATCTTGCAATTATTTTTGTTGGAATTGTTCCACGTTACTCAAATTTGATCTGAAAAGGAATTTTGTAATTGGAAATGTCATAATAGCACATTGGATACCATCCACTAGCAAAAGAAATTGTTTCTATTGTCCAAAATGTATATATGTGCTAATTCTCTTAACCAGTTGTCCACGTGGAATCTAGAAGCCCTCAAACTTGTAACCTAGAAAGATTTGATGAAGCCCAGTTTACTTAGCTCAAAGGTGAAACCCCAGGGATTGACTTGTGGAGTGATGGTTCTTCCCTGAGAAGTTCAACTTCACTTGTCCCAGACTAACAATGGACCTTAAAGGAGTTTAGGCAGGGATGGCTAATCCCATCTGGATGTTAAGTATCTCCTTTGTCCCAATGGTTTCTCCCAGTAGGCCCAAGTCCTTTACCAAGATGGCCCAGCTCTTGTCTGGGTCTTTCCCCTTAGTTTCCATTGTAAGGCTGAATCAGCCCCTCACTTTTATTCCAGTTGGGAACTCCTCATTTTCCTTTGTTACCATTGTAAAGTCAATCAACTATCCCTTTTGTCCTTAGTTCTCATGTTCCCCATGAAAGGTATTTAAGCTTCCTAGCTTCAATAGCTCCTCAGAAGTCCTCATCTAATGCAGTGGCATTCCCAGGGGCCAGGGCCCAGAGCATCCAGAGTTCAATCCTTGACTCTGCGTAGAGGCCTTACTCAGCCCTGATACCCCTTAATTAATTAATTAAAGAGTGTTTTTCTGATGATTTAATAGTTCTATATTATTTGCCAGTCATCACTATTTATTCAATATTTGCAAAAAAGTATGCCTTTATTAGAATTAGGCTTGTATATAAAAGCTAATTTGGCTTGAAACTGCTTTTAATTAAAAAAAAAAACTGCCTTTTAATTGAAAGGGGGATGTAATGGTTCAGTAACCAAATAGAATGTTATAATTTGGGAATATTTGTACTTTTTTGTATATGCATTAATTGTTGTACTATTGTTTGTTGAAAAGCTTTTACCTGGTGAAAAATCCTGTCCACTAGCACTGTGAAACATGGTCGAGTTAAAATTAGGAAACTGATCTCATTTTTGAGTGAGAAACTTTTAACTGGCTAAAACATTTCCACATGGAATATAAGCCATGAGTTTAAAATTTTTATTGTTAATTTTATTTTTATATTTACTATAGGGCATTTGATTTTATCTTTTTATCTTTTTCTTTTCTTTCTTTTTTTCCTTTTATTTTTTCCCTAAATTAAATTTAATTAAAAAATTAAATACTTTTAGTATTGAAGTACATTGAAATCAATATTAAGATTTTAATTTTGTAGCTTGAGCTCATTTCATATATTAGCCCTATATGCTTACCCAAAAGCTTGAGACTGTAGAAACCTGCAAGCATTTGGTAAATATCATGGGACTGGTACGAATTATTGTGTCTGATTTCAGAAGAAGGAATCACAAAAGAGCCAGCACACTTGGCCAGAAAGCCTAAGATCTAAAAGAGACCTGAAATCCATATGAGATGGATGGATATCGATTGCTAAAGTCCTGGTTGGAGGTAAAAGGGTGCAGTGTTTTGACACCCTCAAACATGGGATGGCATTGTACCAAGATTCCAACAAATATCTCAATGTGGCTGGCATCTTGGCTCCACCATCTCTAAAATTCAACGTAAAATCAGACAGGGGAATAAGACTTCCCTTTCACTTCAAATTGGTCCCTTCTTTCATTTTAGAGGCTTGACAACTTCCTACAGCCTTGACTGCCAATGGGTAAAATGCTAAACCTCACACATGGCAGAGCAGAGCAGTATTCATGATGCCTGCCTGGCTGAAATTCAAACTGTCTCTCATTCATCACGTGCCAACGCTGTCACACCACCTCGAGCCTCTGGACCTGGGGGGCCGGGCTCCCCCACTTAAATTTGTAAAAGGCTCTACAAATTTAACATCTACAAACTTGAACATTGCTCACTCCATAGCTCAGTATAGAAAAGCATTCAGTGAGGGAGAATTTATTAAGAAACTCTCCCAAGATGTGCACCTGTTCTATTTCACAATATGCAGAATAAAGATGCAATTATTAAGAGAATATCTGAGTTACCACTCAGTAGAAATATCATAAAAGACCAAATAATGAGACTGAACACATACACCATTAATTAAAGAGAGACATAAGTAATTGTAAATATTTTTTTATCTCTCTTGATGAAACTAATGATGTCACATCACATGCTCAGTTGGCCATTATTGGTTGATATTCTGATGGTCTCACAATGAGAGAAGAGTTGATAAAGTTAGTATCAGTGCCAACAAGTACATCAGGAAACGAAATATGTAAGGTTGTTATACAAACATTTCGTGACCTAAGCACTGATATCTCTAAAGTTGTGTCAGTGATGATAGATGGGGCACCAAACATTGTGGGGAAAAAAGTTGGATTTGTCAAATTGTTTATGGAAGCTATTGGACATCTGATTATGTCTTTTCATTGTATTATCCATCAGGAGGCTTTATGTGCTAAGGCAGGATTCAGTGACTTAAATGACTTAGTGTCAGTTGTTACAGAAATAATTAATTTAATAGTTGCTCACCCCTTTCACAAGTGAGTATTTTCTCCACTTTTACTGGAGGTTGATTCCACCTACAGTGGACTGCTGATGTACAATAATGTAAGATGGCTGAACCAAGGCAAGGTTCTTGAGCACTTTGTGGAGTGCTTTGAAGAAATTAAGGTATTTCTTCAGGATAAGGATCTGGGAAACGTTCCTCAGCTAAACGATGATAAGTGGGTCAGCACCCTGATGATTTTTACAGATTTCTCTGTTCATATTAATGAACTAAATTTAAAATTACAAGTTTTTGGCAAAAGTATTGACTTTATGTTTGGATACATAAAAGATTTTGAAAGTAAACTTAAAATTTTCAAGCAAGATGTAGAAACTAAAACTTAAAAGTATTTTCCTTGAGTGACAAAGTATTTTGAGAAGGCCATTGCAGCTATACAAAATGAAATGGAACCCTTGCATATAAAGTACCAGCATGTTTTAGACTTGTTACTTGACCAGTTCAGTGATTCTAAATTGATTTAATCAATTTAGAATCCTAGAACAGACCACAGAAATAATTCAGTATCCTGATGTAGTAGTCTACAGTAGTTTAGAATTAAATGGTTTCCAATGGATGCAAATTGATGATTTGGAGATGCAACTTGCAGAATTTCAAGGACAGCCTCTGGGCTCAGGTGTTTGTCAGCTCGAGGTCAAAGCTTGAGAATCCGGAAAGGTGACACTTGGAGAATCAAGAGGAGTGCCACTTACGAACAGGAAATTTGGAGTGCCTAGAATCAATTACCAGACACTTTTAGTACACCTGAAAAATGTAGCAATGGCTTTACTCAACATTTTTCCCTCTATGTACTTTTGTGAAACCTTATTCTCAGCTTTAAATAATGTCAAAACCAACAAAAGAAACAGATTGACAGATGAAGTTAGTAGCACTTGCTTGGGCTTGAAGTGTACAAAATACCAACCTTCAATTGAAGATTTAACGGCTAGATGAATTTTCATTAGCCAATGAAATTCAGCAACAAAAAAGTCACTAATGGGCAGGTTAAAGAATTCCTCCTCCTCCTCACTTATCTTAGTTCACGGCACCCCACACAAGTTAAATAATATCAAGACCGACAAAAGAAACCAACTGACAGATGAACAAAGTCACTGAGCAGGTAAGTTAAATAATAAGTTTTTGGTTTATTAAATAGTTGTATGTTACAATTATACATTTTTGTTATTTAAATTATAAATATCACAAAATTATGTTTTTGTTTTTATTCTCAAAGTGACACAGCACCCTAGTTATGCTCAGTTTTCTGGCAAATTTTGACACACCAAGCTCAAAAGGTTGCCCATCACAGCCTTAGCTGATGGTTTGCTTATACCACCACCTGGTGGACAGATCAGCTCTTGCACTCTCTTTTTGGATAATTAATATAGTGACATACTACTAGGTTTGTAGAGAAGCCAACACACACAACCCAATGCTACACTGTAAGACATTAAGAATTTCACAGGAGAAATTTGACAGGAAAATTTTTTCAATTTGTTGTTTCCTTTCTAATTTTCGTTTCATTGGTTTTGTTTGTATAAGACCTTTTAAATTTATAATCAAAATTATTCATTTTACATCTTGTAATGTTCTTGATCTCTTCTTTGGTCATCTCCATAGATATGACAGGCAAATTATTCTATGTTCTCCTAATTTATTTATAATATCACCCTTTATGTCTAAATCATATATCCATTTTGGCCTTATCTTGGTATAGTGTGTGAGATGTTGATCTATACCTAATTTTTGCTATTCTGTTTTCTAATTTTCCCAGCATTTTTTTCAAATAATGAGTTTTTTGGGGACACTAATGTATTACTGGTGGAGTTGTGAACTGATCCAACAATTCTGGAGGGCAATTTGGAATTATGCTCAAGAAGCTATAAAACAATGGATATTCTTTCATCCAGTTAATACCATTACTAGGTTTGTATCCCAGAGAGCTTAAAAAAAGGGAGGGGGGGAGGATTTGTACAAAAATATTTATAGCTGTCCTTTATGTGCTGGCAAAAATTTGGAAATTAAAGGGGTATCCATTAGTTGGGGAATAGCTGAACAAATTGTAGTAAATGATGGTGATGAAATACTATTATGCTATAGGGAATGACAAGCAGGGTGATTTCAGAAAGAGTTAGAAACACCTACATGAACTGATACATAGGGAAATAAGCAGTACCAAGAAAACATTGTACACAGTAACAGCAATATTGTTGAATGAACAACTGTGATGGACATATATCAGCAATACAATGATCCAGGATAGTTCTCAGGGACTTGTGACAAAGAAATTGTTGGAGTCAGAATACAGATGAAAGCATATGATTTTTCAATTATTTGGGTTTATGTTTTGGGGTTTTGGTTTTATAAGATTACTCATAAAAATTAACAATATAGAAATGTTTTATATGATAAAACATATATAACCAAGATAAATCACCTGCCAGCATGGGTAAGGAGAAGGGAAGGGAGGGAAGGAGATAAGTTCACTCATAAAACTTAGGAAAACTTGTGTGGAAATTTGTTATAACATGTAATTGTTAATAAATATGTATTTTAGGGGTAGCTGGGTAGCTCAGTGGATTGAGAGCCAGGCCTAGAAACAGGAGGTCCTAGGTTCAAATCCGGCCTCAGATACTTCCCAGCTGTGTGACCCTGGGCAAGTCACTTGACCCCCATTGCCTACCCTTACCACTCTTCCACCTATAAGTCAATACACAGAAGTTAAGGGTTTAAAAAAATAAAATAAAATAAAAAAATAAATATGTATTTTATTTTATTTTTTAATTTTAATTTTGAATATTTCCCCTAGTTTCATGTTTCATGTTCTTTCCCTCTCCCCCATTAGCTGATGCACAATTCCACTGGGTTTTACATGTATCATTGATCAAGACCTAATTCTATATTATTAATAGTTGGACTAAAGTTATTGTTTAGTGTCTACATCCCCAATAATATACCCATCAGCCCATGTGTTCAAGCAATTGTTTTTCTTCTGTGTTTCTCCTCCCACAGTTCTTCCTCTGAATGTGGCTAGATTTCTTTCTCATAAGTCCCTCAGCCGTGCTCTGGATCCTTGCTTTGCTGCTAGTAGAGAAGTCCTTTATGTTCAATTGTACCACAGTGTATCAGTCTCTGTGTACAATGATCTCCTGGATCTGCTCCTTTCACTCTGCATCAATTCCTGGAGGTCATTCCAGTTCTCATGGAATTCCTCCAGTTCTTTATTCCTTTGAGCTCAATAGTATTCCATCACCAACAGATACCACAATTTGTTCATCCATTCCCCAATAGAAGGACATTCTCTCATTTTCCAATTTTTTGCCACCACAAAGAGTATGGCTATAGATATTTTTGTACAAGTCTTTTACCTTCTTATTTCTTTGGGGTATAATCCAGGCAGTGTGATGGCTAGATCAAAAGGCAGATAGTCCTTTAAAGCCCTTTGAGCATAGTTCCAAATTGCCATCCAGAATGGTTGGATCAGTTCACAACTCCAGCAGCAATGCATTAATGTCCTGTAGCAATCCAGGTATACATTAATTGTGATATTATTTTAAGAGTGCTCAAAAACTGACTCTTGTATTGCTAATGATTGATTTCTGTAATCTTGAGTTAAATTGAACCTCAACCTTGCCAAATTCCTAGACCTTCCCTAAGACTACACTCCAGAAGACTGGTCAGTTATCTCAGTCTCCTTATTTTACTTACAATAATCAATTAACTTACTTATCAAACAACCACAGAAGCCTTAGACCACATCAAACTCCTAATCTGGGCATTGTCTTAGTATCTGGCAGTTTGTATCTCCTAATGATTACCTCATAGTGTTAAAGTATCAGACCACTTGGCTCTCCCCTTTCCCCTATACTATTATAACCCCAATAAAAGTAGCTATATGGCAGTTAAGGATTAAGCTCTTAACCACCAGAGCTTACTCGCTGTCTGTCTACCTTATGCCAGAACTTTCTATGTCTGTGTGTCTTTATTCTCGCCTTATGTTCTCTCTCCATTAGTCCTTAACCAGTAACCCATTTTCACTCAGTCCTTGGATCCCCTTTCTGAGTGTCCTACCCACTAGGAATCTTTGTGGAGTCAGTGGACAGCTTCATATCCCAATTTCGCCACATCCCCTCCAACAATCATTACTCTCCCTTGTTGTCATTTTAGCCAATCTGCTAGGTGTGAGGTGATACCTCAGAGTTGTTTTGATTTGCATTTCTCTAATTATTAGAGATTTAGAAAACTTTCTCATGTGCTTATTGATAGTTTTGATTTCTTTATCTGAAAACTGCCTATTCATGTCCCTTGCCCATTTATCAATTGGGAGATGGCTTGATTTTTTTGTACAATTGATATAGCTCCTTGTATATTTGAGTAATTAGACCTCTGTCAAGAGTTTTTTGTTATAAAGATTTATTTCCCAGTTTGTTGTTTCCCATCTAATTTTGGTAGCATTGGTTTTATCAGAATAAAACCTTTTTAGTTTAATGTAGTCAAAATTATTTATTTTACATTTTGTGATTTTTTTCTAACTCTTGTTTGGTTTTAAAATCTTTCCCTTCCCGTAGATCTGACAAGTATACTATTCTTTGCTCAACCAATTAACTATAGTTTCCTTCTTTATATTCAAGTCATTCACTCATTCTGAGTTTATCTTGGTATAGGGTGTGAGATGTTGATCTAGGCCAAATCTCTCTCATATTGTTTTCCAATTTCCCCAGCAGTTTTTGTCAAATAGTGGGTTTTTGTCCCAAAAGTTGGGTTCTTTGGGTTTATCGAAAACTGTCTTGCTGAGGTCACTTGCCCCTAGTCTATTTCACTGATCCTCTCTTTTGTCTCTTCGCCAGTACCATATTGACTACTGCTTTATAGTGCAGTTTAAGATCTGGTACTGCTAGGCCACCTTCCTTCATATTTTTTTTTTCATTATTCCCCTTGATAGTCTTGGTCTTTTGTTCTTCCAAATGAACTTGGTTATAGTTTTTTCTAATTCAGTAAAAAAGTATTTTGGTAGTTTGATAGGTAAGGCACTAAATAGGTAAATTAATTTGGGTAGGATGGTCATTTTTATTATGTTAGCTCATCCTACCCATTAGCACTCAATGTTTTTCCTATTGTTTAGATCTAGTTTTAATTGTGTGGAAAGGGGTTCATAGTTGTGTTCATATAGTCCCTGTGTTTGTCTTGGCAGATGGATTCCTAAGTATTTAATATTATCTAGGGAGATTTTAAATGGAATTTCTCTTTCTAACTCTTCCTGCTGTGATGTGTTGGAAATATATAGAAATGCTGATGATTTATGTGTGTTTATTTTGTATCCTGCAACTTTGCTAAAGTTGTTGATTATTTCCACTAACTTTTTAGTTGATTCTCTAGGATTTTTTAAGTAGACCATCATATCATCTGCAAAGAATGATGATAGCTTGGTCTCCTCATTGCCTATTTTAATACCTTCAATTTATTTTTCTTCTCTAATTGCTACTGCTAGTGTTTCCAGTACAATGTTAAATAATAAAGATGACAGTGGGCATCCTTGTTTCACTCCTGATCTTATTGGGAATGCTTCTAATTTATCCCCATTGCAGATGATGTTCGTTGAAGGTTTTAGATATATACCATTTATTATTTTTAGGAAAGGCCCTTCTATTTCTAAACTTTCTAGTGTTTTCAGTAGGAAAGGGAGTTGTATTTTGTCAAAGGCTTTTTCAGCATCTATTGAGATAATCATGTGGTTTTTGTTGGTTTGCTTGTTGATATGGTCAATTATGTGGATGGTTTTCCTAATGTTGAACCATCCTTGCATTCCTGGTATAAATCCCACCTGATCATGGTGGATAATCCTCTTGATCACTTGCTGGAGTCTCTTTGCTAGTATTCTGTTTAAGATTTTTGCATCTGAGTTCATTAGGGAGATTGGTCTGTAGTTTTATTTCTCTGTTTTTGATCTACCTGGCTTTGGGATCAATACCATATTTGTGTCATAGAAGGAGTTTGGTAGAATTCCTTCTTTGCTTATTGTGTCAAATAGTTTGTATAGTATTGGAATTAGTTGTTCTTTGAAGGTTTGATAGAATTCACTTGTGAATCCATCTGGTCCTGGGGATTTTTTCTTAGGGAGTTCTTTGATGGCTTGTTCAATTTCTTTTTCTGATATGGGATTATTTAAGTATTCTATTTCTTCTGCTGTTAATCTAGGCAATTTATATTTTTGTAAATATTCATCCATATCACCTAGGTTGCTATATTTATTGCCATATAATTGGGCAAAATAGTTTTTAATGATTGCCGTAATTTCCTCTTCATTAGAGGTGAGGTCTCCCTTTTCATCTTTGATACTGATAATTTGGTTTTCTTCTTTCCTTTTTTAAATTAGATTGACCAGTACTTTGTCAATTTTATTTGTTTTTTTCAAAGTACCAGATTCTAGTCTTATCTATTAATTCAATAGTTCTTTTACTTTCAATTTTATTGATTTCTCCTTTGATTTTTATAATCTAATTTAGTTTTTAACTGGATTTTTAATTTGTTCCCTTTCTAGTTTTTTTTTATTTGCATGCCCAGTTCATTGATCTTTGCCCTCTCTAATTTGTTATTATATGCACTCAGTGATATAAATTGAGTACTGCTTTAGCTGTATCCCACAGATTTTGGTAGGATGTCTCATCATTGTCATTCTCTTCAATGAAATTATTAATTTTTTCTATGATTTCTTCTTTATCTGATTTTGGAGAATCATATTATTTAATTTCCAATTAGTTTTTAGTGTTGAGGCTGCCATTTGTCCACTTGAAATTGGAGGTAGATGCAGGAAGTGACAAAAGATGCTATCTTTTAAATATGATGGCAACTTCCTGTGTGTGTGGGTGTGGGGGAGGGGGATTGGTGCTTTGAACTTGGTGTTGAAGAATCTCTGGTGAGACCTCAGATGGCTTCCCTTTGAATTGTCACGTGGGTAAGTTAGGCTGACGCTCTCTCTCTTCCCTTGGCGTTTCTGGAGGCTCTAGCCTTAAGGAGGTCTCTCTTATTGGAGGAGGCCTTGTGGCTAGAAGCCTTGTTTAATTTACCTCTGTGCCCCTCTGCTGGGGTCTCTAAATTCCTACCTGGTTTGGGCCTCTAAGGGCCTCACTTTAAGGTGAATGAAATCCTAGAAAAATTAGAGTTAATAGATATGTGGAGTAAAATAAATAGGGACATGTGCCCTTAATGATTATTATTTTTATTGCATTATGATCTGAAAAGGTTACATTTATTATTTCTGCTCTTTTCCATTTTTTGCCATGTTTCTATGCCCTAGTACATGGTCAATCTTTGAGAATGTACCATGTGCAGCTGAAAAGAAGGTGTATTCCTTTTTGTCCCTATTTATTTTTCTCTACATATCTATTAACTCTAATTTTTCTAGGATTTCATTCACCACTTTTATCTCTTTCTTATTTATTTTTTGGTTTGATTTATCTAGATATGACAGAGGAATATTTAGATCTCCCACTAGTACAGTTTTTCTCCTTGAGCTCTGCCAGTTTCTCCTTTAGAAATCTGGATGCTATACCATTTGGTACATACATGTTGAGTACTGTTATTTCCTCATTATCTATACTGCCTTTTATCAGGATGTAATTACCTTCCCTATCTTTTTTTATAAGATCTATTTTTACTTTGGCTTTATCAGAAATCATGATTGCCACTCTTGCCTTCTTTTTCCCAGTTGAAGCCCAAAAGATTTTATTCCAGCCATTGACCTTAACCCTGTATATGTCCACCTGCCTCATGTGTGTTTCTTGTCAACAACATATGGTAGGGTTTTGGTTTCTAATCCACTCTGCTATTTGCTTCTGTTTTATGAGAGAGTTCATCCCATTCACATTCAGAGTTATAATTTTCAGCTGTGTATTCCCTCATATTTTGGTATCCTCTCCTAATTCTACCCCTTCTTCTTATGTTATTTCCTTTTAAACCAATGGTTTGTTTTAAATCAGTCCTTTCCCCTCCCTTGGTTTACTATCTTTTCCACTCCCTCCTTTCCCCTCTTATTATTTTTTAAGGCCTAATGAATTCTCTCCCCCCTCTTTTCCCCTCCCTTTAAGAACTCCACACCCCACTTCCCCCCTTGGTTTATCCCTTCTGACTTTAGGGTTAGATAGAATTTGGTATCCCAAAGGATCTAGCTACTCTTCCCTGTCAGGATTAATTCCGCTGAGAGTAAGGTTTAAGTATTTCCTATTAACACTCTCTTCCTCTCCTTCTTATGATAGTATTCATCCCCTCTCCTTCGAATGCCCTCTTTGTGTGGTATAGATTATCCTATTTTTCTTATTCCTTCAATTTACTCTTTGTGCCATCTTCTATTCCCCCCACAAATTTTCCCCCTTCCATATCATCTTAGAGTATTTAGTACTCCAACCTCTCCTTATTACTAATTCTTCTAATTACTATAATAGTGAGTACAATTTTTTAGAGTGAGTGATTTTAGTTTATAACACACAGGGAGGGAGAAAGTCTACACATCTGTGAAGACGCACTTAACATCGTGCATAAAACAAGGGCAGATTTATCTGATAAGCCATGGAAAACCTCAATTTGACATTATTCACAGATGGATCATCATACATAATAGACAATCAGGGATTTACCGGAGCAGCCGTAGTGACAGCCTCTGAGACCCTTTGGTACTCATCATTACCATCTACCATGAGTACTCAAGGGGCAGAATTAGTCAGATTGATACACGCTCTGAAACTTGCCGAAAACCAGAAAGTGAACATTTTTATCGATTTGCGGTATGCTTTTGGAGTTGTGTATCATTCTGGTGATTTCTGGAAAAATCAAGGCTTCATTACATCCAATGGCAGAGAGCATATGGAAATTTAATTAATCAGTTGTTGGACGCAATTCAATTACCAGCCTGAGTGTCTGTCATTCATTGCAAGGCTCATACTAAGATCCAAGGGCCAGTGGAATTAGGGAACAAACGTGCAGATATCACAGCCAAATTTGCAGCGAGATATGGACCAAGTACAATTCTAAATTTATCTTTGGTGGAGGAAGATGATCTCAAAAATGCATACTTCCCAAAGGAAGTGAAGGATTGGAAGAAACATCATGGTGCATACTTAGCTAACAGAGTTTGGCTGGGGGCAAATGGAAAACCTATGTTACCTAGATCCCTGTATTTCACCTTCTACAATGCATTACACCAAAAAGGGCATTATGGAAGTCTGGGTATGGTAGATTCTATAACTAGGTATTGGAATGCAAGGGGTATATATGAAGTTGCTATGAGAGTTTCACAGAAGTGCAGAATTTGTATGCAATTCAACCAGACAATTACCAAGTCCACAGTCTGGGAGGAAACCACTAGCCTATACACCATTCAAATGCTTACAAATCAATTACATTATCATGCCAAGATGTTAAGGTTACAGATATGCTTTACTGATAGTGGATAGATTAACTAAGTGCCCAGAAGCTTTCACAGCCAAACATAACACTTCAGCATTTGTTGTGAAAGTCTTACTGAGAGAATTAATACCCAGATTCTCTATTCCACTTCACATTGCTTCAGATTCTGGGTCCCACTTCACAAATAAGATTTTAGCTACAGTTTATGAGACCTTAAGAATCAAACAGCATCTTCACTCAATATACAGACCGCAGTCCAGTGGACATATTTAACGAGTGAATAGATCTTTGAAGACTCTACTTGCCAAAATCTGTGCAGAATCTCATATGAAATGGCCTGATGCATTAACCATTGGTACTATTCCATCTCAGATGCCAACCTAATAGCATTACACACTTATCACTATTTGAAATGCTGTATGGCTATCCACCTTTCCATGGCAAGTCACCTCAAAGCATTCATAAATTATCACACCTGGGTATGGAATGAAAATTCTACGAGTACATTAAATCACTCAAGCAATTATTAAACCAACTTCATAAACTAGGCTTGATACATCAAAGAGTACCCTTTGATGTATCCACAACTTCCAACCTGGAGATTATGTTTACATCAGAAACTTCACTAGAAGTCTGTATTAGAACCCAAGTGCCATGGTCCATCACAAATAATTTTGACAACTCCTAGTGCAATCAAACTTAAAGGGAGGGATCCTTGGTTCCATGTCACTCATGTCAAGCCAGCAAAAGACATGTCCCAACAACAACCATGAGACCCAGTTATTATACAGCACAAAGATCAATTAGCACCAGTCAGTCAAATAAGTCCACAGAAAGTCCACAACCTATACATGATACCACAGAAACAGAGCAGCAATCAGAACAACAATCAGAGTATGAATCAGAACCACAATCAGACCAAGAACTAGTAAACAGCCAGATATTACACCAAATTTTACACCCAAATGATTATCCCAATCCCAATAACAACTTAGAAGGATCATCCATAAACCATTATAATAATGAAGAAGAATCAACAGCAGAAGAAGACACAACATTTGATTTGCAATCAATCCAAGACCTAGACACTAACATTGACGAATAAGTGAAAGCACAAAAGACATCATGACGAACTCTTGTTACCTGTAATCATCTTTATTAAACCGCAAAGGAAAAAAGAAAGGAGAAAGTTAATCACGTTTCATGGACATTCGAACTTTGTTCCTGACACAAGTCAACACACCAGAACATCAGTTCCAGTGCAAGTTGACAAGCGTGGGTAACATCAAACGACACAAGGAAAGCATTGCTGACTTTGCAGATCATCACAAGGACAGGAAACCTGAGGACTAAAAAAGACGTCCATGACTGAATACACAATCGGTGTATGGGACAACAACCACACTGTGAAGAGGAGCATTTGATCAGCATTGGACCCATGCATTTGGAGAACATAACTTACACTCAACAGAATTCTCACTGCACCCAACACTTTAGATTCCATCCAAGCAGTACATACACTTTGCAGAAGAATTCCAGAGGATTAAGTATGTAACACTTCATTACATGGATAGGTCACTCTAGACAACACATAGGACATTTTTCTGACTTCACACCTACACGTGAAACACTAAACTTAAGAGAGAAGGATTTGTCTACCTTACCATAGAGTTTTCCTCTTACTTTGGTTCAGACACCTTTTACTCAAATCACCTGACATTTCTTGTAAAGAATGTAAATATGTAAATGTTTGCTTACTAATCCTTAGCAATAAGTTTTACTAACACACAGGGACAGTTAGTTAGTCTGACAAGTTAGAATAGGGACAGAATTTTCTAAGCTTTCTTTGTAAATATTGTACATAGCTTAAGACTATGGTTTAACCAAAAGACTTACAAATAATATTAGACTTACTTATTCTTACTAACACTTCTAACATAGGCATAAGTGTACTAACATATTCATATACTAACTTTAGAAAATGAATTAGAATTTAGATGCTTAGATTGCAAAATTTTTCTTAATTGATACTTTGTTGTTAGTTCATGAAATTAGATGAGTACATAGATAGAATTTATTACTTTGTTTTAGTTAGCAAAGGTTAGCTTTAAGACTGTTTGTGAATGTTTGCATCTAATTTGCTTTTCCTTTCTGTTCAAAAATTTTGCAAAACTGAAATCCCCATTCCTTTCCTATGCCTTTCCCATAACCTGTCTTAGTTTTAGCTTTAGATTAGTCTTAGCATAAGTTTAGGAGCTAGTAACCCTTTTATTATTTTACAAAACTTAGATAGGGATAAGAGCACAGTTATAGTTTAGCTTAGAGTAAGAGTAGAATCCCTTTAGATCTTAGCAACCAGGAAATGTTACAAGGTGCAAATTTCCAAAAGACAAATGAGCAGATTGTAATGCAGGTTGCAACAGAAGCTTTGGCTTTTGCAAATTCAACTGTAAGCAGCCCTGGCAGTTAGGTTTGTAGAATGTTCAGAAAGTCAGTTGGAGCCTGAGGCTATAAATAGTGCTGAAGTTCCAACTAAGGGACTTTTGCTTTTTGGCTTTGGCTTTGCCTGTTGGTTTTGGCTTTTTGGCTTTGCCTTGGCCTATGCTTTGTCTTTTGGAGCATTTGGACCTAGCTGATTTCTCTGGACCTCTGATCTCTCCATCTACATCTCTACTATTTCCCCTGAATTTCCCTTTGGACCCTGGGAGGAAGGGTGGACTTGGTGGTTGGATATCGTGGATTCAATTTCTATAGGCAAGTAGGACATCCTAAATTAAGCCACCCCTAATTTAGTTAATTGATAAATACTTTAATTCAAAGGCAGTCAAACCTTCCTGCCTGGGAGAGCCAGACTCTCTCAGTCTAACCCTCTCCTGTGACCCATCCCTCAGCACCAGCCTTCTCCCTTGCAGCAGTTAGAAAACCTAAAACCTCTTTTCCTCTGATTATTCCTGACAATAATAAATCCCCTTTTGTTACCTATACAGAGCCTCTGGTGAATGATTGTATTGAAGATTAAGGCAAAGGCTGAAGAGGGAAGAATTATTTTCCTTTTATTTTCTTGAGGGAAACCTAGGCATCAATTACACTGACAGGGAGGAGCCTTTGACTCCTCCCTCAAGGGACTTTAGAAATTAACAAGAGAAACCCCCAGCCTTGATCTAAACATTTCTGACTGGCCCAATTCCTCTTATACCATAGAGGTACCTTCCCTACCTGAAGAACCTAGCCTAATTCCTCACAGTACCCTCTGTCTCTAGCCTCAGTGAATAAGCCTGTTTAAGCTGCCCTCCTGTATACTCCCATCCATTCCCTTACCTTCCTACATACTACCTACCCATTCTTCCCTACATTCAGCTATCCTCTTCATTCCTCCTCAAATCATCTCTATCATCTTTATCTCTCCTCACTACCCAAATTGCCTTTATTTCATAACATTACACATAATATTTCTCCACATAGAAATACAAATAATTTGATCTTATTGAAGCCCTTGAAGAAGGCAATTTAAAGATAAGAGTTTTCTTTCTTTCCCCTCTTTTTCTTATTTACCTTTTCATGTTTCTCTTGGTTTTTGTGGGTGGATATCAAACTTTCCATTTAGTCCTGGTCTTTACTGTGCAAATACTTGGAAATCTTCTATCTTGTTGAATGCCCATACTTTCCCCTGGAAGTATATAGTCAGTTTTGATGGGTATGTGATCCTTGGTTGTAGACCCAATTCTCTTGCCTTTCTGAATATCATGTTCCAAGCCTTGTGGTCTTGTAGTGTGGAGGCTTCCAGATCCTATGTAATCCTGATTGGTGTTTCTTGATATCTGAATTGTCTCTTTTAACTTGGAAGCTTTTGAATTTAGCTATTACATTCCTGGGGGTTGTCTTCTGAGGATTTGGTGTAGAGGGTGATCTATGGATCCTTTCAATGTCTATTTTGCCCTCTTGTTTGAGGACATTGGGTCAGTTTTGTTGGATAATTTCTTGTAGTATGATATCTAGATTTCTATTTGTCTCCAATTTTTCCAGAAGACCAATAATTCTCAAATTGTCTCTTCTAGATCTGTTTTCTTGATCTATTCTCTTCTCATTAAGATATTTCATGTTTCCTTCTATTCTGTCAGTCTTTTGACTTTGCTTTATTACTTCTTGCTGTCTTGTGAGATCATTGGCTTCTACTTGCCCAATTCTAGCCTTTAAAGACTGGTTTTTGGCTATAATCTTTTGATTTTCCTTTTCAATCTGGTCTATCTGGATCTTCAAGGCTTCCAGCTGGTCTTTTCTGGTCTTCAATTTGCTTATCATTTCATTTGATTTCTGAGCCTCACTTTCCAATTGCAAAATTCTGCCTTTTAAACTGTTATTTTCTTTTTGAACTATTTCCCACTTTTCTTGCCAGATCTCTTCCATCTTTCTCATGATCTCAGATTTGAACTCTTTAAGAGCTTATGACCAATTTTCATATTTTTGGGGAAGGTTTGAATGCCTTTAATTGTTTTTCCTCCTCTGTTTTATAGGTTTTTTATGTGCAGAAGTTATCAAGTGTTAGAGCCTTTTTCTTGGCCTTCTTGTTTATTTCTTGGGCCTTGCTTGGCATAATTATGCTTTCCCAACCAGAAGTCTGAGTAAGGCAAGCCAACCGACTCTCTTTGTATGGAGTTAGGAAGCAGTTTTTGCCTGAGGCTACTTTGTGAGTCTCCTGGCTTCCACTGTCTACTAGGCCTTTGTTATCTGTGGCCCCACTCAGCCTCACTCCTGTGCGTAAGGTCTGTGCTCCCCAGCCTCCTGGGGTCTCTGGTCTATCTGTTTTCAGGGTCAATCCCCCATGGTCCTAGCCAGCTGACCAGAGCCCGGAAATTGGCCCACGCTTGCTCCTCTACCTGAGGTTTTCCTCTGAGTCTCAGTGTGCTGCTGCTGCCCGTCTCAGCCCCACTCCTGTGCCCAAGGTCTGTGCTCTCCAGTCTCCTGGGGTCTCAGGTCTTGCTGCTCTCAGGGGTAAGCTCCTGGTGGTGCCAGTTAGCTGCCAAGGAGCTAGATTTTGTGCCCCCGCTCGCTCCCTCTGCCTCTGGTACTGTGGGTGGGGTGGGGGAGGGTTGATCAGCTCACGTTTTGATGGGAGACATTTCTGCCCCCCCTTGTAGCATGGAAGTGTCCAAATCCCACCTTTGATACTGCACCCTATTATGGGGTCCCTTCTTTCATCTGGATTTGTTTTTTTGTCCTTTGGAGGTACGCTATATCAGTTGGTTAGGAGAGAAAGTTGCCCTGCTTCTACTCTGCAGCCATCTTAACCTGGAAGTCTAATTGTTAATAAATATTTAAAAGAAAATTATACAGGGTATAGATCAAGTACACAAGCAGGCTAGAGCTGTTGATGTGGGCTGAAATAAATATCTCACAAATTCTGCCAAGTAGCTAAGTAGCTGTACACAAATCAGAAAAACACAGAAACAATAACTAGTTGATTAGAATGGGGCTAACTTTCATATGAGTTGCAAAATTCCTTACATCGATCTTTAAGCATAACCTAGGTCTTTGGTTAAGGGTCTTTGGACGACAAGTATAGGTGTGTGAAGAGTGAATCAAACTCTCTTTGTCCATCAATCAGCAACTTTTAAGTTAATCAATCAAAAATTTAAGTACCCCCTACTTAGTACCTTACCAGTCACTAAGTATGAAAGTTCACAAGCCACTTGCTAGAATGGGTGACAACTCCAGAGGCCAATCTCCACCCACTTGGGCAGTGCTAGGCAAATTGAAAGATTGTGACTGGTTCCAATAAAGTTGGGGAGCAACAGGAAGTGACATCAAGAAAACTACTATAAAAAGTCCAGCTCAAGGATTCAGTCTGTTACGATTAAAAATGATGAAGGCTGCTATAATTGTAGAAATTAGTATTTTAATTAAAGCCATGCTGATAGGGATAAAGTCATTAGACCACGCACCAGTAAGAATTCAAAACTGCCACCTCCATTTTGTTACCTCTCGTCTCTGCCCGAGCCTGCTAGCCAAGAGGGCTTACTTTTGATTCTCCTCCCATTTAAACTGTCCTCTGTGTGGTGACGCAGGCATTCCCACGCCCAAAGAACCGGAACCGGAAACCCGTTGGACCACGGAAAATGTAGTTTGATAGTTCCCACATGTCCATAGAAAATATATATATATATATATATATATATATATATATATATATATATATATATATATATATACTTTTAAATGGCATTTTCCAAATTCCAATTAACAAGTCTCAGACTCTGCTTTGGTAAGCCAGAATGGAGGAGGAGACTCTTTCCTTGGATCTTGTGGTGGTTGGTGCTTTGATGGGACATTCCCTTAAGTGTTGGTTCTGGTGATATTCTTGGTGGTCTTAGCCTCATGTTCACTGAAGATTCTCTTCATATTCTTCAGTCTCTCCTGGCTCTCTTGGCTCTTCAGATTTCAGCTTCCTAATTAAGACTTTGGATTCTGGTGAGATTCGCTTTCAGATTCACATTTATGGTCTGGAGACATTAGTATTAAACTCAGTATTGGTATTGGTAGCTAGGCAGTACTTTCTGTCTCTTTATCTACATTTTTCCACATTTTGTAAATAAAGCTGCTAAAAGTTATTTTGACTTAAGCTGCAATATTTTAAAATCAGCAAACACAATATTACTTTAGAACTCTCATATTTAGCATAAAACCTAAATTTAAACTCTTATAGGTGGTTCACTTTCCCAGTCACGCAAGACTAGGTTCAAACAATGATCAGTTTTCACACTCACTGTCCTCCTTTGGAGTCTGTGCAGAATCAGGCAAAAGTGACCTAAAGTTGCCTCAGTATACTTAACATATCATTATCATCCCATTTACATTGTGGTTTGCTCTGTACCACACTGCCCCCACCTAACCCCAGGCAAACAGTGAACCATGAGTAAAGTAAGCCACTTAGACCAAAGTGGACCATGGGTAAAGTGATATCAGTTCCCTAGAGACATGAACCAATGATTGTCCAGACAAATGACCCCTTCCTTAGTAACTAAGCAAGATAAAAAGCATTTCTGAAGACCACTATACAACCTGTTACTTTTCACTGTCTTACCTTTTACCCTTTTACTCTTACCTTACACTCTCTTTATTCTCTCTTCTTTCTGCATTTACTTACCATGCCTTCTTACCTCCTTTTCTTACCTTAATTACTTATTTACTCTACTAGCTACTCTGTAACTATACTGCCTTATAATAAAGCTTGTTTCCTGGGAAAGGAGTCAGTTTGTGTCACTAATCAATTCTTTGGATGAGTCCCAATAAGCATTAACCCCATCTGTGTCACTATACAAAAAATATATAAAACATCTGGAAGTCAATATACTGAGACCCACTCATGACTTATATTGCAAAACTTTCTTTACAGAAAGAGAAAGATATAAATAATTGGAAGTACGTTCATTGCTCATGGTTTGACTATATCAGTATTATATATACAAAGACACCACCTGAATTAATTTACACATTAGCAACAAACTAAACTCCCAATCTTTTATAAGATAGCTAAAAGAAATGAGGATATCTAGCAGGAAACAGCAGAGCTGTAATGGCAGACAGAGTGATCACATAAACTGAACATATCCCCATTTTATAAAACAAGAAATTGAGTCTGGAAAAGGTTATGAATTTAGTCAGCCACTGTTAAGAAGATTTTGGAAAGTGGTATTCATCAAGGAGGTACAGTAACAATAGTTGCTATAAAATATCTCCCCAGGAATAGTAGGAAGAAGTAGTCTATCTCTTTCATACTATACTTCCTCCAGAAAGAGTTGGAAAATGTACCAGGCCACATTTTGATAAGGAAATCCAAGAAAAAAAATCAGAGTGGTCCATTTTCCCAGTTCAGATCAGATTAGGAAGGCAGATAGAGATCTGTGAGCACTGGAGATGGAGTGTAGCCAAGAATGGCTTCATGGAACTTTTCAGTCCATCACTGAAGACATTCATATCTTCACAGACTTGGAGATTATCTCTCAAATGGTATATACTCTGGTATATGGAGTCCCCATGTGTGTGTGCCCCTTCACATAGCTATCTTGGTCAATATACTTGCTCACATGTACTGTCCCAGTTATGATTCCTATTTGAAATCACTCTTCCTAATGAGGGTCAATATTTATGGATTCGGTGGCCCAGGAGGTCCCAACAAGGAGTCCTGGGTTCAAACAAAGCCAGGCTGGATCCTGGATAGATCTAACCCCCAAAAGAAGTTTGAATTCCCTCTCTGACTCTGACTCCAGAAAAATTGCTAAAACAAAATTTTAGTTATGGGGCCATTTAAAAAATCTTTCCCAAATGCAGATGATGGGATTCCCTCTAGAAAATGTATTTAGTGAATAGTTTGGGTACCAAGTATAGGATATTTGCTTATTTTTTCTCATAAGATATATAAGATTTACAAACACCAATTAGCAAATATAGAAAATGTCTCAAATGGCCTGTCATATACATTATATTCCCTATTGTATGAGGGTGAGTATTGATGGTAGGAGGGTGTGTTTCTAGACTCCCCCTTTGTCAGCTTTCAATGGACCAGTATACCTAACTCCTCACCCCAAGCCCTGGGGAAGACCTATGAGGAAACAAACTCAAAGTGGTTCCCAAACTGGCGCTATAGTGGGGATGTTAAAGGAAGGTGTTGAAGTTCAGTTGTGACCCTAATGGGTTGGATCCCACCTTCAGAAGCAGCCCTATTGAGACAAGCCTCCCCCCACTCCTAAATTCAAAGTAGCTTTACCTCTCAAGATGGTCTTTGGAATTAGTCTCCCCCTCAGTCACCACATCAGTCACCTCCCCTCCTCAATGTAACTGCTCCAGACACTAAGTATCAAACAATAAGGGGTTTATTAAAGGATAAATTAAATTCAGGGAACAGGAGAAAAAGGTATAGGGGAATCAAGGAAGGAGAGTAAGGATGAACTTCTCCCCAAGAGAGCAGCTCTGGACTTCTTCTGTGGCTTGGTCACAGTAGCTAACTCTCTTCCTCCCTACAGTCTCCTATCAAATATTTCTAAACTAATATAAAAGGGAAGTAATAAGATCAATTGATTCAAGCAGGATCAGGGAAGGGACCCCCCCCCATTCAAGCCCACTTCTCCAGGTGGTCGGATTCTCCAGCCAAATTGGAGAATTGCTGTTCAATGTCTTTGTTGGTAAATGAAGATAGTAGGAATTGATGTTAGCAGTTGTGATCTCCCAATAATCACTAATAAAAGCACAGAGGAGCCCAATTCACTCAGGATCCACCCCAAAATCAAAACCTCCCAATCAAAGAACCAACTCCCCCCCCATCCCAACTAACTGTCCCAGTCCAGTCAGGAGTGAAGTGACAGTTGAGAAAATTCCTCCTCCTCTGTGACCCCTCCTTTCACATTTGGAACTGGTAATATTCTGCTGGGCTGTTTCAGGGTCCCTTCCAACTTTAATTACCTGCTCCCCTTTGCAAATTTCAGTCCACAGTTACACGATGGAAGGTAAAGAGAGAGAAAACATTCATAAAGGGAGAGGGTTCCAAAAGAGAGGGGTAGAGTGTTTCCACAATTCTTTTTTTAAACCCTTAGCTTCAATCTTAGAATCAATGCTGTGTACTGGTTCCAAGGCAGAAGAGCAGTAAGGACAAAGTAATGGGGGATAAGTAACTTGCCCAGGATCACATAGTTAGGAAGTATTGTAAGGATTAAAATTTAGGTATTATAGGTATATATTAAAATATGTGGCCGCCAGGAATCAACAATTAGGTTGATTCCGTAATTAAATCAGACCCAAGTCAGCATCGGGTTGAAGAGTTTAATTACAATCAGGTAGGTAAAAGTAGGAATAAAGAGAAAAGTAGAGGATATTCCAGCCTGGACTGATAGAGAAGAAGGTTATAAAGCTTAATAATGAAGCTGTAAGCCACAGGGCCCAACAGCCAGATAGGCAGAGTTTAGAATTGGCCCAGCTAGGCAAAGGAAGTCAGCCTAACTTACCCACGTGACAATATAGAGCGTAATCTGTCTGTGGTCTCAGGAGATGCTTCTTCTTCCAGTTCGAGACGACAACTGCCCCCACAGGAAGTTCACTAACTTACTTAAAGAGATCGTGTCTTTCATCACTTCCTGTGGTCCACCTCTAATTCAAATGGACAAATGGCAGTTTCTACATTGATTTGGACTGCCCAAAGGGCAGTCCCTTATTCTTGATTTGTTACTTATTGTCACGTGTGGGTAACTCGTCTCCCCTCCCCACTAAGGGAGGTGGGAGTGACATCATTAGCACGCCTGGGTTGAGTAGATTTTTGACTATTAATGGGCTGGAGCTAATTCTATTTACACAGTATCCAAGGCCAAATTTGAACCCAGGACCTCCTGTCTCTCAGCCTGGCTCTCTATCCATGAGCTTCCATCCATAGTTCTTATAGATTCTTCCATAGTTCTTATAAATTCTATAAGGTTCTTTGATAAAAGACCATCTCTTCTGACTCTCAATTATCTTTGGTGAACATTTTCATCACTGTAGACCCATAGGAATTTTCCTTTATCATCTCAGCAAGATCTGTGTCCCTCAGCAAAGAATCAGAGCACATGCTATATTTCTAAGTGAATGAGTTCAATGTTTATGGGTAGAATAGCCTGTTGTTGAGAGGCATGAGAATAATTTTGATATCCCTATTCAATTTAACCAATATTTACTCAATTCATTGTGATTTAATGGGTATAAGTGATTGTTCAAGTCAATTAAGTAGTTTGATTTTATTAATAGTGTTAGGAGTCGTGTAGGTTATGATTAATCATGTATTAATGATTATGTTGCTTCTATTTGAAATAAAGGATAGATTTATATTTTATTAGCTACAAATTTATTAGTTAATTTTATTAGTTAAGCCTATAATAACTTGTATTAGAGATTTGTTATATGGGCAATATTTTCCCACCCACTCCTCTGAATGAACCATGAGAGAACCACACTTAAAAAAACCCACCATTTTCTTGTCATAAGTGCTCATATTCACTGTAACCCAGAATACTGATGACTAGTGCAAAATACCAAAATGCTGCTGACAAAGTACTAGTGATGGATATCTCTTTTAGTTAATCATAGTGTTTTCCTCACTTCTGAAAATGATCAATCATGAATTATACCCTCAGTATATTTTAAGAGATCTTTCAATCTATAAAAACCTCAGTGTACAAGCAGAGAGATCCTTAAGCATAAGGAAAGGTTCTGGATTCAATTAATTAGGGACCACTGGTTACCTCAATAAGTTGATTTATACTTGGAGATCTGCCTCTGGTGCTTTTTGTTGTGGATTAGAATTTGGGGGTCCACAGGGGCAGCATAGCACAGAATAATGCATTGGAAACCAGCCTCAAGGTCATAAGTGTGGGAAGCCAATAAGAGAAACAGTCTCAAATAGATAAAAATCTGAGACTCCTCTTTTGATTCCTTTTCTAATCCACATCTTTTCTTAATGAAAAGCTTTAAGCTCCTAGCAAATCAGAAGAGGTTAACATTCTCTCCTTTGGTTAGAAATATAACTGTTTTTGTTTCAAAAGTAGTTTAGACACTCAAGGTCATAAATTCCTCCAGGAGGGGCATTTCAGCCCGGAGAAAATATTCCCTGTCACAGCTTTCTGATAAGGACCCAGCTGAAGTTCAATCTTAGCCTTTCTCTATTTGGAAGCTATTGAGAATCTTTGTGTTTTGATATGACATAATTTGTGTTTCTGTGCAAATGTGAAGGTTTTTTTTTTGGGGGGGGGTTCTTTTGTGTGAAGTGAGTCTTGAAGTATATATAATAAACTCCATGCTGCAAGAGACAGAGCAGCAGCAGCACGATGAGCTGACAGAAAGATGTGTCAGCTTCTTTCTTATCAACTAAACCGTCATTATTGTCATTATCATCATTATCAAATTATCTGGAGATGATAAAAAGATTTTGAGATTTGGCGCCTCATCACAGGGATGTTGGAATGCTGGATACAGGTAAAGATTTGCCCTCCCCCTCAGACAACTCCCAAATTATGACAGTTTAGTTTCTGTCCAAAGAAGGGCAAGAAATCCAGAGTTTTCAGAGCTCTCCCCTTAAGGGAAGACACTAGAAGTAAAAGAATAGATTAACAGGATGGGACATAGTGAATCAAAGGAAATAACTCTTCTTATTGATATAACTAAGCACACCCTCAGGAAATGGGAAGTAAAAATTAGTAAAGAAGGGCTCACTAAATTTCTTGATCTTATTCAAAATTGTAGCCTGTAGATTCCTTTAGAATTCTGGCAAAAAGTTGGCAATGATTTGAAAAATTATTATACTAAGCATGGATCAGAACAAGTGCCAGTAAACATTTCATCAGCTGCTGAAAAGACATCTTTGTTATCTGGTCAGAATGCAGAGAAAGAAATGTTTAAGGTGTTCAATATTAGAATCAGAGGAGGAGGAAAAGGCTCCTTGTAAATAAAACCAGAGCTTTAAAATCTGAATGAAAAAGCCACTAGCAGCAGACCCTCCTCCACCTAAAAACCTCTCTTCCAAAGAGGAAAGAGAGATAAAAGCAGAGGAGCCTCTGCCACTTGAAGCTCCAATTCTGCAGCCCCAGAATATAGGGTTTAAAGGAGCATTTAAAAATGCTCCTAAGGGCAGAGACATGTCATTCTGTTTCCCAGTTATTTTTAGAGCAGATTAATTGGATGATGATGAAGAAGCAGCTCCCACATGGGAGCCTCTTCCCTACAAAATGTTAAAAAAAATTAAGACAGTTTGTGCTTCATATGGTCCTGCTTCTCTATACACTTTAACTTTGGTGGAGACTTTAGAAGGGTTTTGGATGACCCCATTTGATTGGAATTACAAAGCAAGATATTCCCTTTCTGGAGGGGACTACCTTTTTTGGAAATCAGAATTTGATGAACTGACAAAACAGAAGGCAGCCATTAATAAAAAACAGGATATCAGAGTTACTAAAGAAATGTTACTTGGAAAAGATGAATGGGAATTACATGCTGATCAGATTAATTTACCTAGAGAAGCTCTAATTCAATGTAGGAAGTGTGCCTTAGAGGCATGGAAAATAATCCCTGTAACTAAGACACTGTCCATGGGTTTGGCCAAGATTAGATAAGGCCCAGAGGAAATATATACAGATTTTATAAAAAGATTAAATCAGGAAGTAAAAAATATACGAATGATGAATATTCAACTCAGATAATAGTCAGAAAGTTTGCCTAAAACAATGCTAATAATGTGTGTCAGAGCATGCTTCAAAACGTTAAAGAATCTGGGACTATTAATGACTATGTGAAAGCTTGTGAGAACTTTACTCCAGCATATATGCAGGGCATAGCCATTGCTTCCTTTCCCTGAAAAGGAAAGACATATTCCGAAATGATAAAGGGCTCAAAGGTTGTAAAAGGCTCTTGTTCCAATACCCCTCACTCTTTGTGTCCCAGATGTGAGAAAGGTTACCACTGGAAGAAAAATTGCAATTCCAAATTCCATGGAAAAGGTTACAGATTACCTGATTTGATATTATCAAATTATCTGGAGGTGATAAAAAGATCTCAAGACATAAGGATCTGTGCTCATGTTCTTTTTTGTCTGTGTAACTCTGGGCAAGTCACTTAATATTTAAGAGGTCAGAGCAATTCTAATCTGCTCTAAGTTGAAGAATAATTACCAATCTATATTTATAGAGGGAGGTTCCTTACTTAGTTTCCTCTACTTGGTGAAATCCCACGTTAGTACTAAGAAATAGAGTAGGGTGGGAGAGAAAGAGAGGGAGAAGGAGAGAGAGAGAGAGAAAGAAAGAAAGAAAGAAAGAAAGAAAGAAAGAAAGAAAGAAACAAACAAACAAACAAACAAACAAACAAAGAAACAAAGAAACAAAGAAACAAAGAAACAAAGAAAGAAACAAGGAAAGAAAAACAAAGAAAGGAAGGAAGAAAGAGGGAGGGAGGGAGGAAGGGAAATAAAATATATTTTGGTCTGCATTTGTACTCCATCAATTCTTTCTTGGAGGATTGATGGCATTTCTCATCATGAGTCTCTGGAATTGTCTTGGATCACTGCATTGCTGAGAATAAGTAGGTCATTCACAATTGTCCATCAAAAAATATTGCTGTCACCATGTACATGTTCTTCTGGTTCTGTGTACTTCTCTTTGCATCAGTTTATGTAAGTCTTTCCAGATTTTTCCTAAATCTTCCTGCTCATCATTTCTTATAGTACAATAGTATTGCATTGCAATCATGAACCACAATTTGTTCAACCATTCCCCAACTGATGGACATTCCCTCAATTTCCAATTCCTTGCTACCACAAAAAGAACAGTAATAGATATTTTTGTACAAATAAGTCCTTTTGCTTTTTTTTTTTTTTTTTTTTTTTGGTTCTCTTTGGGATGCAGAACCAGTAGTAGTATTACTGGGTCAAAGTGTATAGATAGTTTTAAACCCTTTAGGCAGAATTCCAAATTGCTCTTCAGAATGGTTGGATTAGATCACAATTCAACCAACAGTGTAATAGTGTCCCAATTATTCCACATCTCCTGCAACATTTGTCATTTTCCTTTTCTGTTATATTGGCTAATCTGATAGGTATTCAGTCATGCCTCAGAGTTGTTTTAATTTGCATTTCTCTAACAGAGAGTGATTTTGAGCATTTTTTCATATAACTATAGATGGCTTTGATTTCTTCATCTGAAAACTATTCATATTTTTTGATTAGGTGGTCAACTTTGATTAGTTGGAGAATGATTTGTATTTTTATAAAGTTCACTTAGTTCTCTGTATATTTGAGAAATGAGACCTTTATCAGAGATATGTACAGCAAAACTTTCCCCCAGTTTTCTACTTTCCTTCTAATCTGATTGCATAGGTTTTCATTTGCATAAACAATATGTAATCAAAATTATCCATTTTACATCCCACAATGCTCTCTATCTCTTGTTCGGTCTTAAATCCATATCCATAGATATGAAAACTACCTCCCCTAATTTGCTTCTGGTATCAACTTTCATATTAAATCATGTACCTATGTTGACCTTATCTTGTTATGTGGCAGCCTTGGCAAACCTTTTCTGAGTTCAAGTGCCCAGAGGGCAAATTCAAGCTGTCAGTCCCCCAATTACCAGAGAGAGCTGAGGGAGGAAGGGCTTATTTTGGGTGGCTGGACAGAGGAGTGGGGCATGCAAAAAAATGTCCTCTGGCCCTGGGAAGAGGAGGAACTGAACAGCTCCCTGAATGCTAGCTCTGCATGAGTGCCACGTTGTCGCCAACACTGGTATGTGGTATGAGATGTTGGTATGTCTCCAGTCTCTGTCATATCATTTTCTAATTTTCCCAACAGTTTTTGTTAAGTGATGGGTTCTTGTCCCAAAAGTTTGGATCTTTTGATTTCTCAAACACTAAATCACTATAGTCATTCTTACTAGGTATAGTGTACCTAATCCATATCACTGATCCACCATTTTATTGCTTAGCCAATACCAGATTGTTTTGATGATTACTCTTTTGTAGTAAGAGTTTGAGATCTACTACTGCTAGGCTGCCTTCTTTCATTTTTTTTTTTTTTTTGGTTCTCTTGATATTCTTGACTTTTTGTTCTTCCAGATTGATTTTTTAAAAATTATTTTTTTCTAGCTCTGTAAAATAATTTTGGGCAGTTCAATTAATATGGCATTGAATAAGAAGACTAATTTAGGTAAAATTGTCATTTTTATATTTGCTCAGCCTTCTTGTGAGCAATTGCTATTTTTTCCAATTGTTTAGATCTGACTTTATTTGTGTGAAAAGTATTTTCAAATAACTCCTGAGTTTGTCTTGGCAAGTAGACTCCCAAATATTTTATATCATCTATAATAATTTAAATGAAATTTCCCCCCTATATCTTGCTTTTGGGCTTTGTTGGTAATATAGAAAAATGCTGATATTTTATTAGGCTTATTTTATATCTTGAAACTTTGCTAAAGTTTTAATTATCTCAACTAATTTTTTAAGTTGATTCTCTAGGTATACCATCATATCATCTGGAAAGAAATAATTTTGTTTCCTCACTGTCTTTTCAAATTTCTTCCATTTATTTTTCTTCTCTTATTGCTTATAGTACAATATCAAATAATAGTGGTGATAATGGGCATCTTCATTTCACCCCTAATCTTATTGGGAAGGCTTCTAGCTTGTCCCCTATTATAATTCTTGTTGGTGGTATTAGATAGATAGCACTTATAATTTTAAAGGAAATCTCCATTTATTCCTATGTTCTTTTTTAGTTTTTTTTTTAAAACCCTTAACTTCTTTCTTGGAGTCAATACTGTGTATTGGCTCCAAGGCAGAAGAGTGGTAAGGGCTAGGAAATGGGGGTCAAGTGACTTGCCCAGGGTTACACAGCTGAGAAGTATCTGAGATCATATTTGAACCTAGGACCTCCCATCTCTAGGCCTGGCTCTCAATCTACTGAGCTATCCAGCTGCCCCCTATTATCAAGATTATTATAGTTTTCTTTCTCTGTTTTTGCTCTTGCTGGTTTAGGTAAAAGCACCATGTTTGTATCATAAAAAAAAATTGGTAGAACTCCTTTGCTTATTTTTCTGAATAGTTTATAAAGTATTTTGATTGTTCTTCCTCCTCTCTCTCTCTCTCTCTCTCTCTCTCTCTCTCTCTCTCTCTCTCTCT
>NC_058130.1:727605740-727679014 GCF_016433145.1 Gracilinanus agilis | reverse complement strand
CTCTCTCACTCTGTCTCTCTCTCTCTCTCTCTCTCTCTCTCTCTCTCTCTCTCTCTCTCTCTCTCTCTCCCTCCCTTCCTTCCTTCCTTCCTTCCTTTCCCTGGGAGGGAGGGAAGGGAAGAGGGGAGGAAGACAACATGAATCATGTAACCATGAAAAAATATTCTCAATCAATCAATCAATCAATTTTAAAAAATAAAAATAGGCAAGATTTGGGAACAAATTGAAAAAAGGGGGCGTTCAGTCAGAGAAACTTACTACTTGTAAACCTAGGTGATTAGCAGAAGGGTAGTTCTCACAACAGTAATCAGGAAATTCAGAAGAGAAGGGAGGGTTTGAGAAGAGTAGTGGGAGAGTAAATGAGTTCAGTTTTGGACATATTTAGTTAAAAATGTTTAGGGCATATCCAGTTCCAGATGTCCAACAGGGAGCTGGAGATCAGCATACATGTGCTTGATAGACAAAGGGTGTGGCCTGGGACACTGAAAGGGTGAAGGTCAGGCTCCACAAATTGTATATCTGAAGGAAGGACTTGAACTCAGGTTTTTCGTTGATCTTTTATTCACTATGTATCCCTGACTCTGGAGCAGCTTTCTGGCAGAGTAGATAGAGTGCTGGGCCTGGAGTCAGAAAGACCTGAATTCAATTCTAGCCTCAGACACTTCCCTGCTGTGTGACCCTGGGCAAGTCGCTTAACCCTGTTTGTTTCGGTTTCCTCATCTGTAAAATGAGCTGGAGAAGGGAATGGGAAATAACTCCAGGATCTTTGCCAAGAAAATCCCAAATGGGGTGAGTTGGGCAGTCTAAACAACAATAACAGCAAATCTCTATCTCTCTCCTCTCTCCTCCTCCTTCTTCTTCTTCCCCTTACCTTCTGTCCTAGATCAGTTCTAAGACAGAAGAACCGTAAGGGGTAGGCAAGTGAGGTTAAGTGACTTGCTCAGGGTCACACACCTAGGAAGTGTCTGAGGCCAAATTTGGAACCCAGCATGCACTGTGCTACTTGGCTGCCATGAAAAGGGCTTTCAAGGACAGACAGGACATCAGTGTGCCTCGGAGCAGTTCACCCTCTCCGGCCTCACTTTCCTCAGGTGTAAAATGAGGGGTCCATTCCTCTTAAATTCTGGGATTCCCTTAAGAAATAAGGTCAGCAGCGCTGGCAGGCTTTGGAGTGAGGGAGCTCCTGCCTTGGGATTTCTATGGGAAAGGGAACCCCAGCCACCTCTCCGAAACCCTACCCTGTGGCGGTTTGGGAGTCAGACGCCTCAGAGAAGGTTAGTCCTCCAGGATCCTAGCCAGCGCCAAAGAGGAGAAGGTGGGCGCTCTGTCCCTCTTACCGCTCCTCTCTATGGTTCTGGTTTCCGCCGCGCTCCCAGAAGTCTTTGGGCGACCGGTCTATTTTCCCCAGTCCGCGGAGGAGGAGTTCTCGGAGCAGGAAGCCGTCTCTGGCAGCGCCAGCCACATTTTGAGTTCCTCTGCAGCCCGGGCCCCTCCGCCGCCGCCGCCACCGCCACCACTACCTTTGCAGCCATCACCATGGCGCCCCCCACAGGTACTCCCTCGCTCTCGCTCTCCTTCTCCGCCGAGGGCCGCTGTCCACGCCGCTCCCGCTACGGCAGCCTTCCTGAGGGAGAGGGAGAAGGGTGAAGGGTCTGGGAGCCGGGCAGCTTGGTCCTAGAATCCAGCCCCCCAGACCACTCCCTTGTACCTCAGAAACCACTAGCCAGGGTCCCCTTGTCCTGGGTGCCGGGACTGGAGCTGCTTGCATACTTCCCAGATTCCTTCCTTTTACCCCAGGAATCTTCAGCCAGGGCAACCTTATCGTTCTGGGTGAAGGGACTGGTAGCTAGGGAGCCCAAGTCCTGTAATCCTGGGACTCCTCAGCATAACCAACCCCCAAACCCACCCCCTTCTATCTCAGTCCATTAGCCGAGGTACCCTTGAAGTTTTGTCTACAGAGACTGGGAACTGGGGAGTCTGGGTCTTATAATACTGGGGCTACTCGAACCTCCATTCCACCCCTACCTCCTTCCACGATTCTGGGGTTCCAGAGAAAATTGCAGTAGACCAGAGCTGTAAGTTTGTACACAGAGAGTCTGGGTTCTGCTACTTACTACCTTTTGGACAAATCACTTCTCTGCTCTCCAGCTTCCTTCTATAAAGTTGGAGAGGAGAGTCAGTGGTCTAATGCTGAGAACACTTGTTTGAAGTCAGAGGTTCTGGTTTAAATTCTTCCTCTGTCTCTTACTACCTTTGTGATCTTGAGTATTACTTAACCTCTCTAATTCTAAATTTCCTTATTCATAGAAAGGTGAATGGCCTAGATGACTTTTTTTTTTTTTTTTTTTTTAAATTTTAAACCCTTAACTTCTGTGTATTGACTTATAGGTGGAAGATTGGTAAGGGTGGGCAATGGGGGTCAAGTGACTTGCCCAGGGTCACACAGCTGGGAAGTGTCTGAGGCCAGATTTGAACCTAGGACCTCCTGTCTCTAGGCCTGGCTCTCAATCCACTGAGCTACCCAGCTGCCCCGGGCCTAGATGACTCTTGAAGTCCTTTCAAGCCCAAAAGCTATGTTATAGATATGCTTCATTGGTCTCTTCAGATAATTTCCAGTTCCAAAGCTGGAATCTTATGATTCTATCAGATCTTCTCACCTCCATCTCTAATACTTTTCAAAGGATTATAGATTTAGAATTGGAAGCGACCTTATTAACCTTATTAAGTCATCTGGTACAATCCTCTCTTTACAGATGAGGAAACTGGCTAAATGATGCAAGTTGGTCAGTCAGTCAGTAAAACATATTAAGCATTCATGTGTCAGGAACTGTGCTGAACACTTAGGAAAAAAGACAAGACAAAAACAATCCTTTTCCAGGAGCTCACCTTCTAATGTGTAGACAAACTGCAAATAATTATGTATACAAAATGTATCTATTTTTATCTTTCTGTTACCCATCTGATTCAAATGGAAAGTAATTTCTAAGAGAAGGCACCAATAATTTGAGGAATCACCTGGTCCTCTTAGAGCATCCCAGTTCTCTGTGCTGAATTTCAAGGCAGGAACTGGGACCAATGACCACCACCAGATTCTCAAAAGGCTTCTCAAAAGGCACCATGCCTTCTAATCCTGAGTATTAGGCATAGGTTTGGGCTCTGGAAATGGAAGCCCAGATTATCACCTCAGCAGAGGTGAATGTTCCATGTCCCACCGGACTTCCCTCTCATACTGTAATGTCTAAAAGAGCCTAGAGTTCCTCTTCCCACTAGCTCCTCTCCTCCATTTCCTTCCAGGAAAAGCTGATGTTGCTCATTCTCTATTCTGTATTTGAGAGAGCCTAGGCATCCAAGTTCTCTCAGGGGAAACTGGAACTTTCTGCATAACCAGATTTTCCTTTTCTAAATATGGTTGCTTGCTTAGGTTTAGTCTGGGGAATTGGGAAGCCAGGGTCACCCCAATAAAGGCAAGTATTGCTTATTTCATTCGACCTATACTTCCTACTAGATTTGGGCTCATGAGTTAGTTTCCAAGTAGCCTGGGCTCTGGGTCCCTCCAAATTCCATTCTCTTCACAAGTGGTTGAGTGCAAAAATTGAGGTTAGAGAGCATCTTTTTATGCCTGACTGTTGAGCTTGAGCACAGGGACCAGAGGATGGATGCAACGAATAAAAAGATGGGAAAAGTCCTTGCTTTTGAGGAGTGTGCACTCCAATAGAGGAGATAGAGCATATTAGTGGTTAAATGTAAAGGAGAAATCCAGAATTGTGTGGAAAATTTGAGGAGAGATTACCTTTGACTGGAAGGGTCATGGAAGAGGTGGTGCCTGAGCTTAAAGAAAGAATAGATCTGTTCTAGGAAAGAGTGAGAAAGGATGAAGGTAAAGGAGAAGAGGTGAGAGAAGAACAGAGAGTGGAGAAGTCCAGTTTGGCTAACTCAAAGGAGTCATGCATGATAAGCTGGGAGGTCAGGTTGGAGCCATATTGTCAAGGACCTACAATGTCCAGAAAAAGAATATATACTTGTTTTTGTAGACAACTTCAAAATTGAAGGGTTTTGAGTAGTGAGAAATGAATTGATACAGATTACTTGGTCAAAAGTAGAAGAGGTCAATGGGGAGAGATTGGAGACCAGGAAAACCAGTTAAAAAGCAATGCCAATAGTCCAGGTAATGAGGACCTAAACTAGGGTGGTGGCTATGGGAACAAAAAAAGGAAAGAGAGAACATGAAGAAACTTGGGGAGATTTAAGAAGTTACGTGGACGGGGGGCAGCTGGGTAGCTCAATGAATTGAGAGTCAGGCCTAGAGGCAGGAGGTCCTAGGTTCAAATCTGGCCTCAGACACTTCCCAGCTGTGTGACCCTGGGCAAGTCACTTGACCCCCATTGCCCACCCTTACCAATCTTCCACCTATGAGACAATACACCGAAGTACAAGGGTTAAAATAAAAAAAAAAAAAAAAAAAAAAAAAAAAAAGAAGTTACGTGGAGTATATAGAAAGCAGAGCCAAAGAACAACATATAGAACTGCAACAGTGTAAATAAAAACAAGACTAAATGGCTACAAAACCTGAGTCAAATACAGTGTTGCTACTCTACTCTCAAAGTTAAACACGTGTCCTTTCTCTTATTGTTAAACTACAAAAGTGGGAAGAGATGAATACCACCAGCTACAATCACTGTCGAGAGTTTTTTTGGAATTGTCTGTTGTGTCAAAACAAAACACATCCCCTTACTTACCCCTCAAAAAAGGAGGGGACTAATGAGAAAAACAAATGATGTTATGGGATTGGAAATCTCTAGACTTCGTATCTGATTAGCTGGAGAAAAAAAGACTGATTTGGTGCACATTTATTTAGTGTCTCTGCTGAGCACTGTATTCAGTGCTGGGAAGAATGCACAAATGAAAGTTTGTCCTTGTGGGGATTATAGTCTAGCAGGGCCCAGTAAAAGAGAGACATAAATACATTTAAGTAACAATTGAAGAATATAATATTAGGAGATCATATGAGGAAGAGAACACTTCTATTTGGGTTCATTTTTATGTTTATGTCCCATCTCTTCAACTAGCATTGTCTTAGACTCCTCTGTATTGTCAGTGCCTAGACCCATGATGGCAAACCTATGGCACATGTGCCAAAGATGGCATGCAGAGACCTCTCTGAGGACATGTGTGCTGTCCCCAGTATTTACTAGAAAGGTATAGGGACTCTGGCAGAGCTGCTCCCTTCCCTCTCTTCACTGTGCCTCCCTGCCCCTCTGAGCTTACTCCCTCCCCTGAGTGGAGCGCTCAGGCCACTTCCTTCCCTTTCTCCCTCCCCTGCCTGAGGTAAGGCAGTGATCAAGGGGAGGGGTAGTGGGGAAGGGAGTCGGGGGGTGGGGGGGTGGGAGGAGGCCCCTTGTTCTCTGAGGGGCAGGGCATGGCATTCAGTCTGGGGTAGGATGGGGCACAGCACATGGTTTCTTAAAAGTTCACCATCACTGGCCTAGACAGTGCTTTGAATTTTAGTCAATGTACTGTAAATGGTTGATGATACTTGAAGCCCCATTCTCTTAGATGCTATTTTGTGTACAGTGGTGGGAAGATGATACACTAATATAGAACTTGGTTCTTTTACTTCTGGAGAAACTATACTTCATTTTCCCTCCCTATAGCAGGAAAGGTGAATGTTGAATCTTCTAAGATACCGATAAGGTTGTATCTGGGTGAGTGTCAGCAAGCATGTGCTATTTGTTTATCCATTTCACCAATCTATATATCTGTCTTTGTTGTGCAGGAGATGTCCTGGATAATGTGTCTCCATGTTCTGTAGCAAACCACTTAAGGTGGGACTTGACAGCAGGACAGATTGAAAATCTTACTAATGAACTCATTGAAAAAACCAAGCATGTGTATGATCAAGTGGGATCTCAGGAGTTTGAAGAAGTATCCTATGAGAGTACTCTCAAAGCACTGGCTGATGTGGAAGTGGAATACACAGGTAAATTTTAGGTCATGACCTTGTTTGTGATTGGCTACTACCCAATATAAACGAGCTCAGAGCAAAGTTCAGAGATCCAACTCGTCGGCTCTATTAACTAAGAACTAGGAACCTAAAAACCAGTTTGAGTTACAGACTTACACCCAAGAGCCAACTCAGATTACACCCATGAAACTTGAGCTCTTTTCAGCCTCTCCAAATCTACCTGTTTCAAGTTGACAGTGAATTGTTTTCTTTCTCCTGCCAAATCTGGCTGTCTTCTGTTTTCATGTTCTCTTTGTCACCTTCCACTCCCTCACCCAATTAACTTAATAATATAAATTGGGTAATAAGGGTGTGGAGGACCATGCTATTAGTCCCTCTTGCTTTGCACCCATCTGTCCCTCCCCTTTAAAAAATGTTATTGATATCCTTTGTTTTCAACATCACCTTCATTTCAAGATATATCTTATTTCCCTTTCCCCAAATACCTTATTTTTGCTTGTAAATGTTCTTATTTTGAGGACCAATAATAACATTGAAATCCAAGGCAAAGAACCTTATAACAACAAGATCTACCACTTTTTGTTTATTAGTCTGTAGAATCATATATTCCCAGGACTGAAAGGGACTGTAGTGTTTGTCTAATTCAGACATTACCTAAGCAAAAATTTCACTAGCCAAGTAGCATCTTATGCTGGGCAGATGGCTGGAATAAGAAATTTCAGTTTTGAATTCCAGCTTTCCTACTTACTTTTTCTACTTAATACCTTTGTGACCTTGGGCAAGTCCTCATATATAAAATGAAGGGGTTGAACTGAATTATTTCCAGAAGTAAATTCCATTAGTCCATTGACCATTTTGCTTCACTCCAACCCCCTCACGCATTCTATTTTCCAAGTAGATCAATCTGCTTGCTATTTTCTCATCCATGGCATTTCATCTGTCTTTTTATCTTTGCACAAGCCATCTTCCATACCCGAAACACTCCTTTCTCCCCATCACCTCTTAGAGCCTTCTCCTTTCTTCAAGGCTCAGCTTAAGTACCCACCCCTACAAAAGGCCTTTCCTAGTCTTGGCATTGTCACTGCAGAAGCCACATAATCTCTTGGTGGCTGGGCCAGCAGTCTGAGGAAGCTTGAGGTCCCAGAGCACATCTGTTTAGGTAACACAAGCTTTCTTATGGTGGTCTCTTGTGCCAGTGAAGTCACAGCTCTCCCCCTCCTTCAATATTTTGCATTTTCTTCTGACCACGTCTACTCCTCAGTCAGTGGTAAGCCCCTTGAAGGCAGACAGCATGAGGGACATAAAATAGATGCTTGTTGGAGTGCATTAATACTTTCTGTGACCCGCCTCTGGATAGACCACTTCATTCTGGGAGAGCTTTAGTTGTTAGGGTGTTATTCCTCCTCCTCCTCCTCCTCCTCCTCCTCCTCCTCCTCCTCCTCCTCCTCCTCCTCCTCCTCCTCCTCCTCCTCCTCCTCCTCCTCCTCCTCCTCCTCCTCCTCCTCCTCCTCCTCCTCCTCCTCCTCCTCCTCCTCCTCCTCCTCCTCCTCCTCCTCCTCCTCCTCCTCCTCCTCCTCCTCCTCCTCCTCCTCCTCCTCCTCCTCCTCCTCCTCCTCCTCCTCCTCCTCCTCCTCCTCCTCCTCCTCCTCCTCCTCCTCCTCCTCCTCCTCCTCCTCCTCCTCCTCCTCCTCCTCCTCCTCCTCCTCCTCCTCCTCCTCCTCCTCCTCCTCCTCCTCCTCCTCCTCCTCCTCCTCCTCCTCCTCCTCCTCCTCCTCCTCCTCCTCCTCCTCCTCCTCCTCCTCCTCCTCCTCCTCCTCCTCCTCCTCCTCCTCCTCCTCCTCCTCCTCCTCCTCCTCCTCCTCCTCCTCCTCCTCCTCCTCCTCCTCCTCCTCCTCCTCCTCCTCCTCCTCCTCCTCCTCCTCCTCCTCCTCCTCCTCCTCCTCCTCCTCCTCCTCCTCCTCCTCCTCCTCCTCCTCCTCCTCCTCCTCCTCCTCCTCCTCCTCCTCCTCCTCCTCCTCCTCCTCCTCCTCCTCCTCCTCCTCCTCCTCCTCCTCCTCCTCCTCCTCCTCCTCCTCCTCCTCCTCCTCCTCCTCCTCCTCCTCCTCCTCCTCCTCCTCCTCCTCCTCCTCCTCCTCCTCCTCCTCCTCCTCCTCCTCCTCCTCCTCCTCCTCCTCCTCCTCCTCCTCCTCCTCCTCCTCCTCCTCCTCCTCCTCCTCCTCCTCCTCCTCCTCCTCCTCCTCCTCCTCCTCCTCCTCCTCCTCCTCCTCCTCCTCCTCCTCCTCCTCCTCCTCCTCCTCCTCCTCCTCCTCCTCCTCCTCCTCCTCCTCCTCCTCCTCCTCCTCCTCCTCCTCCTCCTCCTCCTCCTCCTCCTCCTCCTCCTCCTCCTCCTCCTCCTCCTCCTCCTCCTCCTCCTCCTCCTCCTCCTCCTCCTCCTCCTCCTCCTCCTCCTCCTCCTCCTCCTCCTCCTCCTCCTCCTCCTCCTCCTCCTCCTCCTCCTCCTCCTCCTCCTCCTCCTCCTCCTCCTCCTCCTCCTCCTCCTCCTCCTCCTCCTCCTCCTCCTCCTCCTCCTCCTCCTCCTCCTCCTCCTCCTCCTCCTCCTCCTCCTCCTCCTCCTCCTCCTCCTCCTCCTCCTCCTCCTCCTCCTCCTCCTCCTCCTCCTCCTCCTCCTCCTCCTCCTCCTCCTCCTCCTCCTCCTCCTCCTCCTCCTCCTCCTCCTCCTCCTCCTCCTCCTCCTCCTCCTCCTCCTCCTCCTCCTCCTCCTCCTCCTCCTCCTCCTCCTCCTCCTCCTCCTCCTCCTCCTCCTCCTCCTCCTCCTCCTCCTCCTCCTCCTCCTCCTCCTCCTCCTCCTCCTCCTCCTCCTCCTCCTCCTCCTCCTCCTCCTCCTCCTCCTCCTCCTCCTCCTCCTCCTCCTCCTCCTCCTCCTGTTACGTGACTTGCCCAGGGTCACACAGCTGGGAAGTGTCTGAGGCCAGATTTGAACCTAGGACCTCCCGTCTCTAGATCTGACTCTCAATCCACTGAGCTACCCAGCTGCCCCCAAAACTTAGTGCCTAGACAGGGACATGAACCCTGGACCCTCAGATTAAAAGTCTGATGCTCTACCAACTGAGCTACCCAGGCGTTATTCCTTCTTGAAAACAGAAATCTGCTTTCCTTTTATTTCCTCCTTTGTGTTTCTAAGCAGAGGGTATGAATTCTTCCTGATGATGGCACATTTCACAGAATCTTAGAGATGGAAGGGACATCAAAGGAAACATAGTCCAACCCATACCTGGAAAAAAATCTCATCCCAATTCCACACACATAACTACCTACACCCACACTCATACACCATCTCTGTGTCTCTCTGTCTCTCTCTGTCTCTTTCTTCTCTCTCTCATCTCTCATCTCTGGTAGTACCACTTTGGGGAGGAAGGAAGATGGCAGGACAGTGGAGAGAGCCCTAGGTTCTGAGCCAGGAAGTCTGGGGCTTAGCCTGGGCTCTCCTTCATATTTGCTACAGGATTTGCAGTTTTTCTGATTTGTGACATTTCCTTTTAATAAGACCAGTCCTGCCTGCCTCACAGGGCTATTGGGAGATCAGGTGAGGCTCTCATAATTATTCTGTGACTCACTGGGGAGGTTTAAAATTGGTGTTTATTGCTTGACCACTTGCCCAACATGACCTGCTTTTCCCTGCTTGACCTTTTTTCAGTTCAGAGAAACATTCTGGATTTTCCACAGCATGTTTCCCCCTCCAAAGATATCCGAACAGCCAGTACTGAGGCTGACAAAAAGCTCTCGGAGTTTGATGTTGAGATGAGCATGAGACAGGATGTGTACCAGAGGATTGTCTGGCTGCAGGTGAGTACCAGAATAGGAAGGCCTTTTTTTTTTGGTTTTAACATTGCCTTAGGTTTTTTTACTGGTTATTTCCCCTTGAATGCCTCCTTCCTGAAACCAGCAAACAGTTCTGGAAACAAAGAGAAACCTGTAAGCAAACCTGCAACGACTGTATCGGACAGTATAGAATACATTCGTATCCATAGTCCACCTCTTCTTGAGAAGATAGAAATGTACTTCAATACAATTGCTCAGAACTTAACTGCTTTTTTTAGGGTTATTAATAACTTATTCTCTTGGTTCTGCTTTCTTCACTATATACCACTTCCTATAAGACTTTCCATGTTTCTTTCAGTTACTCATATTTGATGCAATGATAGTCATTCATAGAACATGATTTTTTCAGCCAGACAAGAGAACTGCTGATTGGCCCATTTAGAAGGGGTACAGCTGGCACATGAATTTACTTCAATAACATTCTCTTTCAGTTAAAAAAAAGTTATTCTGAACTTACATATCAAATAAAGTAGGCATTTCTATATATCTAGTAGAATGGGAAAAGAGGATTGTACATGAAACCGAATCTGTTTGTATAAAGCTAGCTATTTAAGTATATAATAAATTTAACATGTAACTTTAAAAGCTGTCCTGCTTGTCTGTAATTGTGATTCCTTTTGCTTTCGGTTCTTTTTTGTGCACTAAAAAAAATGCTTCATTTACCTTTTTCTCTTTTCTTAAATGGCATTACTATGTCCACTGCTCCCTTTCAATCTACCTCCCTCCCAAATTGAAAACAACTCAAAAAAAAACCATAACCCAAACCCTTATAGCAAATATGCAGAGTCAAGCAAATAAATTCCTGCATCGTCTGTGTCCGAAACCATATGCACTGTTCTGCCTTTTGAATCTGTTGTCTTTCTGCCACGGGTGAGGTGAGAGGCATATTTCATCAGAGATCCTTTGATAAAGTGGTTCATCTTAAATTGATCAGAGTTCTTAAGACTTTCAGATTCTTTTTCTTTGCATTATTGCTGTTATTGCATAAGTTGTTCTTCAATAGTTCATCCAAGTCTTCCCAGGTTTCCCGGAAACTATCCTTTTTGTCATTTTTTTACAGCATTGTACTATCCTGTTCACAGTCTGTAGTTTGTTCAACCTATTCCCCCAGGGAAGGAAACTGCTAAGGGGTCCATTCAGAAAGGCCACAAGGACACAGCTGGCACAAGAACTTAATGAAGGAATAGTAACACTTCCCCTTTAGTTTTTTATCACCATAAAGTCAGCCACAGTAAATGTGTTCGCTGGTGGGAGAAAACAAGGAGGGGAAGCCGACTTAGCAGAAAGCAACTCCCCAGACTATGGGACAGATCCAATGCATTTCTGTTATGAGAACAGCTTGTTTGGGTGAAGCATTCTACTTAAAAGATTCCCAAGAGGAAGGCAGTGTATGCTTTGTTCTCTCATCCTATTCAATGGTTTATTCTGAGACCACCAGCCCCTCCCTTTCCTCTACTATTACAGAGGAGCGGAGCAGGCCGTCCAAACTGTGCCTTCTGATCCGGCCCTCACACTGTCTTCTGTACCACAGTTTGTGTTTATCAGAGTTACTTTCACATTAGAAACTGTGTGTGCAGCAGTGGTGATTATCCACAGCATGCCGATGGGGAAAGAGACACAGGAAAGTAGCGACTTCGAGTGGGTGCCATAGTTATCACGGGGCTCCTCATTTCTTGTCCACATTCCACTCTACAGGCATTTTGTTTAATCTTTGTAACAAATGTTTGAAGTTATGCCCATTTTGTGAGGAACCTAAGGCTGATATAGGTTTCAGGGTGATATACCTAGTAAATATCTAAGGCAAGATTTGAACCCAGGTCTTCTGATGCCAGAGTTAGTACTTTAGCCACAACATTGTAAAGCCTGATATGGTCTTCATTTACCTGAGAAGAAATGTAAATGTTGAGAATAAGGTTAATGGCGAGGAACAGTCTATCTTGTGCTATCTTTTGTGAGACTTAATCTGGAGGACTGTGCCTACTTCCCATTCATTATGGAGAGTGAGGACTTGTATTGAGTATGTGATATTTATATATTTCTGCCGCAGTTTAATGACTTAACTGTGTCTCTGTTGTGGGCTGAGCTTCTTCCTGGTGGTGAAGGGACTAGAACAACAGTTCTCTATACTTTAAGTTATTAGAGGGGAAGAAGGGTTCCTAAAGAAAACAGAAGCAAGGTCTCAGTGGGAAGGAGCAGAGGAGGGAAGACTTGATGGTCCTTGTCAGGATGTTAGAGAACAGTGTTACCTAGATAAGGAGGAGGAAAAGAACCCCTGTATAATTTGAATTTACCTCTTTCCTAAAGGGGAAGAATCCAGATGCTCTGAGAAACAAGGTGCTGGTCCTCCCAAGAATGATATAGTAGAACTTCAGAAACTGTCAGAGAGGAAAAGATCCCCCAGGAAAGAGCAGAGGAGGAGGAGGAGAGTAGTTATTAGTGATTGCTTGCTTAGGAATCTGTTTGCCAGCTCAGTAACAACAAAGGAAATCCATTGTAATTGTAACAGGTCTTAAAATGGGTAGCACTCACCTCTGGTGCTTAACAAATTATGGGCACCAGTATCAGAAGAAATCTAAATAGATTGTCAATGACTGAATATTTAGGCAAGAAACTGATGACAATAAGGATGCAGATTGTGTTTTCTTCACTTTTGCCTGTTGAAGGTAAGGGATAGAGAAAAGAAAGATTAATTTGGAAAGTAAATAGCTCATTAAGAAGGTGGCTCGAGAATGAATTTTGGCTTTCTGGTTAATGATTTACCATATAGAGTTAACAGACTACTGGATTGATATGGAGTATACTGAACAAAGGCTGATAAGAATGTATTTTGTCAGTTCTCAAAATAAGAATTTGAAACTATTACTAGTCATATGAAATAATGCTCCAAATCACTAATAAGAGAAATGCAAATCAAGACAACCCTAAATTTGATCTCAAACCCAGAAAATTGGCAAACAACAAAAGATGAAAATAGCCAGTTGGTGGTAGATCTGTGAATTAGTACAGCTGTCCTGAAAAGCAAAACTCAAGTAGAACTCAGATGCCTATATGCAAATGCCCAAGGAGGAACTCTAGGCTATGTTATGCTGATGGGCAAATTTAACCTCATAGTTAGTACTGAGATTTGATGGGATTCTGTTGTGACTAGACTGGAGTTCTGGATGGGTATGTTTTATTAAAAAAAAGCCAACAGAATAGGTAAAAGATGGTAGGAACATCATATATTAAGAAGGTATTAGGAATGGGAGGCAGCTAGTGGCTCAGTGGATTGAGAGCCAGGCCTAGAGAGGGGGAAGTCCTAAGTTCAAATCTGACTTCAGGCACTTCCTAGCTGGGTCACCCTGGGCAAGTCACTTAACCCCAATTGCCTAGTTCTTACCATTTTTCTACCTTGGAAGTGATATTTAGTATTGATTCTAAAACAGAAAGTAAGAGTTGTTTTTTTTTTTTTAAGACAATATGTTCATATGAAAAAAATCTATGGACCAGTTGGGGAAAGCATTATGGAAAGTGTTTGGGAAAAGGTCATGGACTAGAAACATAAGTCATTTTGTTATTTGGAGTGTACTACAGATCACCTGGACAGAAGGAAGAAATAGATGAGGAGTTTGAGGCAGAATATGGCATAGAGGTATGATATACCTAGAGCACATGAGTTATCAAGTTATCTCCTGGAGCTCTTTGCCAGAAGCAAAGCAGCTAAAACCTCTCAACTTGCTATAGTTATAATTTTATCTTCAAAAGACCACAGACTAAAAGGAGGCATACTCTTGTGGGTCTGATTATCAGTGAAGGAATTAGTTTTTTTGGGGATGCAGAATGGGGCCCTTCTGGGGATGTGGTTTAGAGTTTGTGGTAGAGTAGGAAAAATTTGAGTATAGTCTAACATGCATCCTATATTTCAGAAGAGCAAATTTCAAAAAATCTAGGCAAAAGATTGGTAGGATCTCGTGGCCTGAAATGCTTCAGCGAAAGCCAGCCTTGGGGGAGATTGGATATGAACAAGAATGAAATTCTGAAGAGATTGAGGGAAACAATTCCAATGAGTAGAGGAAATGGGATTTGTTATAAAAGAACCAATGTGGACACATTAGGATCTCACTAATCAAGTATATGGAAGATGGACTCAAAGCTAAGAAGAGGAGATGAGTTTAAGAGTGTGGCAGAGATTTAGAAAGATATATGAGGAACTGCCAAAAGAGCCTAAGGAAAACAAAAAATGTTTTGTTTTGCTATATTGGGAGAAAAGCAAAGCTCAGAGGAGAGATGAAGCCTCTGTTTCTGGTAGGTGGGATGAGGATGATAGTTCTCAAACTAACAGTGAGCTGATTTCCAACATAAGTAAAATGATAGTAAAGGGACACCTAGTTGCCTTGGAGAAATTCAAATTATCTAGCTTAGATGAACAATATTGGCTTGGCCTACCCATGAGCAATTATTTTTCCAAATGTTTAGATTGTCAGTGACTCTTGAAAGATCATAGAAAGCTGGGAGTGATGGGTTTGCCTCTTATCCCTGCTACAGTAAGGGAGACTAAGGCTTGTGGAACTTGAACCTGGAAGTTCTTAGTTGCTATGAGGCTAAGGCTGATCAAGTATCTTCCCTAAATATGGCCCCAATATCATGAACCCCATAATGGTAGGGGGCTACCAGGCTTTCTAAGGAAGGGTGAACAAGCCCATATAAGGAACAACAGGTCCAAACTTCCCATGCTTTGGCATGAGATGGTCCATAAATCAGCCAGGCTGGGTGACATTAGGAAACCCAGTTTCAAAAAGGAAAAAAAAAAACAATTTGGAAAAAAGACACCATAAGCTAGAAGAAGGGTATTCCCTATTTTCATAAAAAGGAAAGAGAACAGTGTCTACAGACTAGAATCTACTGAGTTTGACTTTGATTCCTGGAAAAATTCTAGAAGAGATTATTAGAAAGATGTTTGACAAATAGCTGGTGATTAAAGACAGCATGTTTTCATTAAGAAAAGTTTATGCCAGGAGCAGCAAGGTGGCTCAGGGAATAGAAAGCCAGGCTTGGAGTTGGAAGGACTTGGGTTCAAGACTGACTTCAGACATTTCCTAGCTATGTGGCCCTGGGCAAGGCACTGAAACCCAATTGCCTAGCCCTTTCTGGTCTTCTGCCTTGGAAAGAAGGTAAGGTTTAAAAAAAAAAATAGGTTTTGCAGACTAACCTCATTTCTTTTTTTGATCCATAGGATTGCTAAGCAAATGAGAAGAATGCTGTGGTTATGGTTTACCTAGATTTTAGCAAAGCTTGTGATAAAATTATTTCATACTGTGTAGTGAAGATGGAGAGAGAGGGATTAAATAGTAATATAATTAGATGGATTCAGAAATCTGTGGATGGCTAGACTCAAAGAGTAACCAGAAGGATAGGAGATCTCCATTGGATGGTCCCAGGGATCTGTGCTTTGCCCTGTGCTGCTTAACATTTTTATCAATGACTTGAATAAAAGTATAAGTGTATGCTCATTGATTTGCACATGACACAAAGTTAAGAGCTATAACTAACAGCAGAAGACAAATTGGGACCCATGAGGATCTTGACAGGCTAGTGCATTAGGCTGGATCTAATAAGATGAAATTTGATAGGGGTAAATGTTAAGTTTTGCACTTAAGTACAAAAAAAAACAACCAATTTTATAAGTACAAGATGGGAACCATGAATTAAGATGGATGACAAGAGGATGAAAAAGGCTCTTAAATTCACAACACATGAGGATGAACTATCTTGGAGAAAAGTAGACCATGGGGAGCAAGGTGGCTGATCTCAAGTATTTGAAGGGTTCTCACATGGAGGAAGGATTAGATTTGTTCTCTTTGGCCCTAAAGAGCAAAACTAGAAACAATGGGAAGATGCTGCAAGGAACCAAATTTAGGCTTAATTTTTGGAAAAACTTTCTGACAATTAGAGCTGTCCAAAGGCTGAATGGGCTAGATTCTTCTAGAAGTGATTAGTTCCCCTTCTTAGAGATCATCAAGCTGGGCCTAGGCAACCATTTGTGGAAAACGGTTTAGTGAGATTTCCTCATTTTTTTGTGGGCTGGGCCAGATAACTGCTGAAGTCCCTTCCAGTTCTTTGGAATTGACCGCAAACTGGAAACCATTTCATCCAATCCTAGGATTGGAAAAAAGAACTAAGGAGATATATATGTATATATATATATATATATGTGCATACATATATATGCATATATATACACATACATACCTACATATATGTATACACACATGCATACATATATATTTTTTAAATCCTTTCCATCTTGGAACCAACAAAGCAGAAGAGCATTAAGGCCTAAGAGGGGGGATTGTGACTTGCCCGAGGTCACATAGCTAGGATGTATCTGAAGCTGGATTTGAACCCAAGACGACTGATTTTCAGAGCTGGTCCTCTATTCACTGAGGCAGTTAGCTGACCTCCTAAGAATATTTTTATATTTATTTTATTCTTTTTTTTCTGTTACATTTTGAATTTGAAATTCTCTTCTTCCCTCCCTTCCCCCCTGTCCTCCCAACCTTGCATTAGAGAAGGGCCAACATTTGATATAGATACATATGTGAAACCATATAATACATATTTCCATATACCAGTTCTTTCTAGAGGTAGATTTTATTTTTCTTCATAATTGATTTGAATGTTCATATTACTCATACTAGCTTAGCCATTCATAGTTACTCTTCAAACAATGTCACTGTTACTGTGTACAGTGTTCTCTTGGTTCTGCTAATTTCACTCAGTGTTATGTCATGCAAGTCTTTCATATTTTTCTTTTTTTAAATCTCCTTGCCTAACACCCTATAATCAAAACTGTATTGGTTCCAAGGTAGAAGAGTGATAAGGGCTAGGCAATGGGGGTCAAGTGACTTGCTTAGGGTCACACAGCGAGGAAGTGTCTGAGGCTAGATTTAAACCCAGGACCTCTGGTCTCTAGGCTTTGCTCTCAATTCAGTGAGCCAACTAGCTGTCCCCTTTCTTTGTTTTTCTAAAATTAACCTGCTTGTCATTTCTTATAGCATGATAGTACTCCATCTCAATCATATACCACAGTTTATTCAGCCATGGCATCCATCCATTTCCAGTTCTTTGCCATCCATTTACCTCAAGAAGAGAAACCTAAGGAGACATGCTGTCTTCTAACATCTGAAGGGTGGTCATGGGCAATAGACTTGTTCTGTTCATCCTTAGGGGTTTAGGATCTTGTAATGCAAAAATTACAGAGAAGCAGATTTTAGCCAACTGTAAGAAAAAAAAGTTTCTTAGTCATTATAACTTTTTCCCAAATAGAATGAGCAGCCTTGAGACAATGACCTTCCTCCTGTCACTGAAAGTATTCAGGTAGAACCTGTTTAACTCATTGTTGTGGATGTTGTAGAAGAATTTGTGCTCCAGATTTGGGTTTGACCATATTTTCTTTGAGGTCCCTTCTAATTCTAGACTTTTATGATGCCATTTACCCTTTATGAAGCCTATTTTCCTCATTTATAAAGTGAAAGGGTTTAGACTCAGTATGTTTTAAAGTCTCCCCCAGTCTAGCATTCTGATTCTGAAATCTGTCCTTTGAAGTAATCTTTAAAGCGCTTTGGTTTTCTTTTTTTCCTAGGAGAAAGTTTCGGCAGATTCATTGAGGCCAGAAGCCAAGAGATACCTGGATCGGTTAGTTAAGCTGGGAAAACGGAATGGACTACATCTCCCAGAAGAAACTCAAGAAGTAAGAGTTCTCAATATTTGTTCTCAAGGAGGGTAGGCTGTGGCTGAATTGAAATAAAGCTGCATTATTGGCAGCAGTTCTAGTGAAGAATTCATGAGATCAGTGGCACCTGCTTGCTCCCCCTCTTCTTTCCTGTGCATGTAGATTGACAGCTCTTTGCAGTTTCCTGCATTGCTATTTTGTGACTGGATTCTTTGGTGGTGACTATCCTGCTGTCTCAAGAGTCCTTTCTCATGGGAATTCTTGTCTTTTCTCTACCACAAACTCTTTTTGGGATCTTGGACGAATCTTTTCCTCATTCTGGACTTCAGGATCTTGAAGGTGTCTTCCAACTTTGTGTGCACTGTTTGAGCAGAGGTGTTCAACTTGGAACTGAGAGACAGATAGGAATGTGATAGTTTGCCTTTTTTCCACTTTAAGAAATACTCCAGAGTAAGGAGTCTGACTTTTAAAAAAAATAGTCATGTGACTACACCCATATCAACATTGTCCTTACAAGTATTTATTTCCTTTGAAGGACTAAAGTGGAATGTCAGAGTAAAATCATTGAGCTGGAAGATAGCTCAGTGTCCATTGAGTATAGCCTATACTGTACCCCCATCTACAACATAACCCAGTGAATGGTCATTGTCCAGCCCTTGCTTAGAGACTTCTGGGGAGGGAGAATCCTTTGTCTTCATGGGTTTTTAAAAATTTTTTTTATTGATTCTTTAATTACTGTGACGCCCCAATCTACTATTAACAAAACAAATGGACACATTGACCATGTCTAACAGCTTATGACTCATTTCTTGTCAATCTGCTGTCTTAGTCAAGGAGAGAAGAGCATATTCAATCATCAGCCCTTGGGGTTAAAAATAGTCATTACATCAACCTGAGTTCCTAAGTCGTTTAGTATTGTTGTTTACCTTTATGTTACTGTGGTCATTGTGTTTATATGTACCACCCTTTTGCATTTATTTATTTTGTTCTGAATAGGTTCATTCAGATCTTTTAAAGTGTCTGAAGTAATGGTATTCTATTACATTTACATACCTCAGTTTATCTAGTTATTCACCATTTGGTAGCACCTGCTTTGTGTTCAGTTCTTCTGGACTGCAAAATATACTACTGTAAACTTCCTGGGAACCCACTATTTCAGGAAAGCCCATCTCATGTTAGAAAGTTTTCCTTGACATTATCTAAACCTGCTTTTCTTAGACCTCTACTCATTGTTCCTGGTCCTCTAATCTTTCTTAGTCAAGGTGGTACTTCAGTTATCATCTTGCACCATCTTCTTTTTTTAAGTGGAATGTCCCTAGTTCCTTCTGTTAATCCTCATGTGGCAAGATTTTGAAGCCCTTCACCATCCTGCTTGAGTTTCTTGAGAATTTTTCTGGATTAGCAATGTTCTTCCTAAATATGGCATCCAGAACTGAACATAGACTTCCAGAAAAGATCCAGTCAGAGTAGGATATGTTGGAACCATCAACTCCCCAGTTTTAGGTAGTTTGCTCCTCTTCTTTCAGTGGCTTCTTCATCAACTCTTTTGATTGCTAGGGCATACCTTTGACTCATATTGAGTTCATATGCCACCCTGATCTTTTCTTAGATGCGTTTTTGTCTAGCTTTGTTGTTTAGATATCTCTTATTTGTGGTGACAATTGCTTAATCAAATATAAATGTATATATTTATGCCTATTAAATGTAATTATTTTCTTTTTAACTGAGAGCTTATTGTAGCTGCTAGAGATCCACTCTCAAAGCCAGGAAAACCTGAGTTCAGATCCTGTATCTGACATATACTGGTTCTGTTCCCTGGGCAAGTACTTAGCCTCACAATGCTCCAGAGAACTAAGACTCCAGATTGTGAGGAAGGTGCTGACCTGCTTGGGCAGACGGAGTTTCCATACCCTGGAGTTCCTCATCCCTGCAGTTCATCTTAATAAATTTGACCAAATAGCATACTGACTCTGCCATCCATTGGATAATGGACTTATCTGGCTTTGAGTCACTTGTGGATTAAATACACATACGTGGTTTGCTTTCAACACCATCTTTGGTGAAAATCTAGAAAAGCATAAGGCCAAAGGCCCTGAGGCCCTCCCTTTAAAACCACTTTCCAGATCAACATCAAGCCATTTGGTCTGTTCATCTCCTTCTTAAGTCACTGCCTTCTTATCTACCTCACATCATTCTGCCTCATCTGTGGGAAGAGCATAAGATATTTAATCAAATGCTTTATTTACTAGAATCTAAGTGAACTCTTATCCATAGCATATCTATCAGCCTAGTAACCCTGACTTAATAAGGAAGATAGGTTAGTTTGATATATTCTTTTTTTTAAACATTTATTAATATTCATTTTTAACATGGTTACATGATTCATGCTCCTACTTTCCCCTTCACACACCCTCCCCTCCCCCTGCCCATGGCTGATGCGTATTTCCACTGGTTTTAACATGTGTCATTGATCAAGACCTATTTCCAAATTGTAGATAGTTGCATTGGTGTGGTAGTTTCGAGTCTACATCCCCAATCATGTCCGCCTCAACCCATGCGTTCAAGCAGTTGTTTTTCTTCTGTGTTTCCTCTCCTGCAGTTCTTCCTCTGAATGTGGGTAGCATCTTTACCATAAATCCCTCAGAATTGTCCTGGGTCATTGCATTGCTGCTGGTACAGAAGAAGTCCATTACATTAGATTTTACCACAGTATATCAGTCTCTTGTGTACAGTGTTCTTCTGGCTCTGCTCCTTTCACTCTGCATCAGTTCTTGGAGGTCTTTCCAGTTCACCTGGAATTCCTCTAGTTTATTATTCCTTTGAGCACAAAAGTATTCCATCACCAGCATATACCACAATTTGTTCAGACATTCCCCAATACCCTCCTTTTCCAGTTTTTTGCCACCACAATATATTCTTTTTTTAAAATTTATTTGATTATTTTTATTTTGAGTATTTTCCCATAGTTACATGTTTCACGTTCTTTCCCTCTCCCCAAGTCCCCCTAACCCCTCCCAATTCCACTGGGTTTTACATGTAGTTTGATATATTCTTAATGGAGCCATGCTGGATCTTTGTGATTAAAGCTTTCTTTTATTAGAGGTTCATTAACTATCCTTTTATAAAAAATCCTTCCAGAATTTTGTGAGTAATGGAATTCAAGCTTATTAGTTTATAGTTTTGTAGTTTGCAGAATCCCTTTTTTATTTTTAAGAACTGGGACATTTGCTTTCTTCTTACCCATAACTACTTTTTCTTAATTAGTTTTCTTTTTTTGAATTTTCAGAGATCACCAACAGGTAATTAACCATCTCAGAACCTTCTTCTGGCTCTTTTAGGTATCTTCAGGGGTATAGTTCAGCGGAACCCAGTAACTTGAGCTCATCAAGGGCAGCACAGAGGTGTTCTCTTTCTGTTTCCTTACTTACCTTGAGTATCTGTTCCCTGTTAGCTGTTTTTATTCTAGCATCAAAGTACAGAGATAATTCTCCTTAGGAGACAAAAAAGTGAAATAAAACTGGATTAGTTCTGTCTTTTCCACTGTCACCATCACTTCATCGATTCTTCAGATTTTTGTTTTTCTTCAATATAGTTTTTTTTTTAAACTCTTACCCTCCATGTCAGAAGTAATACTGTATATTGGTTCTAAGGCAGAAGGGTGGTAAGGACTTGGCAATGGGGGTTAAATAACTTGCCCAGGGTCATACAGCTAGGACATATCCAAAACTAGATTTGAACTCGGTCTCCTCTCTTTGGGCCTGGATCTCTATCCACCATCTCTATCCACCTAGCTGCCCCTTCTCATATAGTTTTAAAAGGCCTTTTCTTAAATCCTTAGATTTCTTTAGCAGTTTCTGTTCACTAAGATTTAGCCTTTTTGACCCTGTTCTCTTAGGACCAAGGGCAGAAACTGTATAGTATGTGTCCAAGTTTAAGGCATTTTAATAAATACTTCTCTGATCTGTTACTTTTCATTTTCTACACTTGTCTTTGAGTTCTCTTTAGACAAACTGCTTCTTTTCCTTCTTTTTGGAAGTGAAAATTGAGCAGTGCCTTATACATAGTAGCTCCTTGGTAAATGATTTGTTTATGGAATTTCCTCCTTTTGCTTTCAGAATTTCGTTCTTAAGAACTTCTCATTCTTTGCTTTCTGCTCCCCCCAAATGTAAAGTGCATGACTAACTGTGCCCAGCCTTTCTCTCATCACAAATACTAAGATGGACTTGCTACATCCCCTCACAGTTCCCATGTTTTCTATTCCAGCAGCTTGTCCTTGTTGTTGAGAACACCAGAGTAAACGTTTCATTTCTTGATTCTTCCATTCTCTGAAGGATGAAATCATGAGGGCAAGTCAATGACATATTACTTACCCTGCTTTGGATGGAGAGGACTCCATGTGATCTGGGTAACTGAAGTCTCCCATCACTGCTTTCTTACATACCTCCGTGATAGGCTTATGATCTCTTTCCCATATTCCTTGTCTTCTTACATGAATATTAATTACTTAAAATACAAATGCAGCTCTTTTTTCACATGCCATACTGGTCTCCCACTATCTGTCTAAGTATGCCTTTTAAGGGCCATATTCTTGCGATGAGTTTCCTCCTACAAAGTTTGTCATATTTATGAAGTGAAATTTGGTCCCTTGTTTTAGGACCTATACTTCATCTTACAGTTATTTATATTTTATATATTTGTGAATAAACATGAGTTCTGTTATTATTTTTTTAACCCTTAATTTTGGTGTATTGTCTTATAGGTGGAAGAGTGGTAAGGGCGGGCAATGGGGGTCAAGTGACTTGCCCAGGGTCACACAGCTGGGAAGTGGCTGAGGCCGGGTTTGAACCTAGGACCTCCCGTCTCTAGGCCTGACTCTCACTCCACTGAGCTACCCAGCTGCCCTGTTATTATTTTTAAAATTTAAAATTTAATTAAAAAAATTTTTCCTTGGTTACATGATTCATGTTCTCTCCCTCCCTTCTCCTGGAGCTGACAAGCAATTCCACTGGGTTAAAAATGTATTAGCACTCAAAACCTATTTCCATACTATTCATTTTTGTAATAGAGTAATCTTTTAAAAAAACAAAACCCGAAATCATATGCCAACATGGATTTTATTATTGGTTCCCCTTTTAGAAAAATAATTTTTATTGAGTCCTTTACTTAGATTTCACCGTTATTGCCCAGTCCTTCCCAAGAGGCTATCCCTAATATAAAAAAAAATTTTTTTTAAGGAAAAAAGAGGGAGAAAAACAATCAGCAAAAACAGTTCATATTTCCCAAAAAATTCTGACAGTAAGTGCAGTGTACCACATCTCTGCATTCGCCATTCCCCCGTTTCTGCCTAAGAGTGGATGGATAGAAATATCTACTCCTCTATCTTCTTTTATATCTTCTTTTATGAAAATTTCATAACAAGTTTAATGCTCTTTTAATTAGATTTGTGAGTCACCAGGAAAACTCATTCCTAATAGCCCTGAGGTACCCTCCGTTCCTGGCTAGGAGCTTTCCATTCTTATATTCTGTTCTGTTTTTAGTTATGGTGTACAAATCTCAATCCTCTTCTCAGGCACTGGCTTCTTAAGCAGCTGTTCATTTTTCAGATCTGCCATTCTTTTTGGAGCCATTGTCTTTGATGGGCAGTAGTGGCGGAAGCTCCACCTTCAGTGGCACTTCAGGGCACTGATTCAGGAACTGGAATCTTGAGCTTTCGAGAATTCTTCTGGCAGAATCAGCGGGTGCCTGAGGCAAGTTCCCAAAGGCGCTGCTGTTTGGCGTTTTAAACCATCCCCAGTGGAGCTCCTCCCTGCATTTTCAGACTTAGGTCACATGATGCACTATGCTCAGCCAAACTGGACCCCGTATTTAGCTTTAACCCTGCACAAGCTGTTTCCCATGCCTGGAAAGGCCTATTGTCCTCTGCTCTCCCACTTAGACTCTCCCAGCTCATCCCTTTTCCTGATCCCCTTCTATCTACTTTAGGTATATTTTGTATCTGCTTGCTCGTCCATAGTGTTTCCCTCACAGACTGCAAGCTTCTTGAGGGTAAATAAAGATTAAAGACTGTTGCATGTTTGCCTTTGCATCTCCATGGCCCAGCATAGTGCCAAGTGCATCATCCAGGATGCATTTATTTATTTATTGTTTATTTTTTACAACATTTTCCCATGTTTCCATGATTCATTTTCTATCCCTCCCTTCCTTCCCCCTTCCCCAAGCCGACAAGTAATTCCACTGGAATGTACAAATGCTGTCACTAGATACCTATTTCCATATTATTCATTTTTGCTATAGAGCATTCATATATGTGACAAGTGATCGCCTATGTTCTGCTTTTGCATTTCTGCTCTCATAGTTCTTTCTCCCAGTGTGGTTAGCATTTTTTTATGTAAGTCCTTCAGGAGGGTCCTGGCTTGTTGCATTGCTACTAGTTGCAAAGTGCATTACATTGGATCTTTCCACAGTGTTTTACTTTCTGTGTACAATGTTCTGGTTCTGCTCATTCACTCTGCATCAGTTCATGAAGGTTTTCACAGTTCATATGGAAAGCCTCCAGATCATCATTCCTTTATAGCACGGTAGTATTCCATCACCAACAGATACCACAGTTTGTTCAGCCATTCCCCAATTGAAGGACATTCTCTTATTTTCCAATTTTTTTTTGTCATCACAAAGAGCGCGGCTATAGATATTTTTGTACAAGTCTTTTTCCTTATTATTTCTTTGGGGTACAAACCCAGCAGTGGTATGGCTGGATCAGAGAGTATGCATTTTTTTTCTTTTTTTCTTAAAACCCTCACCTTCCATCTTGGAATCAATACTGTATGTATGTGAGTTCTAAGGCAGAAGAGCACTAAGGACTAGACAATGGGGGCTAAGAGACTTGTCTAGGGTCCCACAGCTAAGAAGTATCTGAGGTTAGATTTGAACCCAGGACCTCTTGTCTCTGGGTGGGCCTGATTCTCAATCTATTGAGCCACTCAGTTGCCCTCTACACATTCTTTTAAAGCCTTTTGTTTATAATTTCAGGAAGCATTTATTAAGGTCAGGCACTGTGCTAGGTGCTGGGGATACAAAGAAGCAAAACCAGGCCCTTAAATTTGAATGGACACAGCAACATATACATTGGAGATACAAAGTAGACACATAAGGTAGCCTTAGAGACAAGGGACTGGACAGGGCCTTCTGCATGAAGGAGCCTTAGAACTTAGTGGATGAGGTCAAGGCAAAGAGAGAGAACATTCCAGGCATGGGGCACAGCCAGGGCCAAGGTTGGGAGGAGGGAGATATGGAGTGTTGGTCTGGGAAGAACAGCAAGTAGGTTTAATTAGTAAATACTTGTTATTGGGTCTTCAGCCCTTTGTTCTTGCAAATGGCACTCCCCAGCCTCCCTTTTGCTCCACATGTTTCTGACCAAGCTGCCTTTAGAGCCAGTTCATGAGACACATAAGGAAATCAGTCTTGTACTTTATACTCACCATTTTTTTTTTAAATATAAGAATAGTATTTCTCAGCATGGTGACCTCTACCTCACTAGCTTATTAGGTGTGACTTTATGGCTCTTTGCAAAAGTGAAATCTGTTCTCTGGGTAAGGATAATGATTTTCTACTGGAGAATAGATTTAGGACAGGCCATGTACTATAAAATCCACTTATCCCCAAAGAGGAATGCCTGAAACATCTGGAGAAATATTTTTGGAATAAATATGTATGTAGTTTTCATAAGTAACTACTTTGAGGGGAGTGAGGAGGGGACAGAGCACTTGTCGAGAGGACAAAGTAGTGGTATGTTTTTTAAGTGACATTATTTTAGGGTCCCTTCCTCTACATCCCACCTGGCCCACCCCCCCTTCTCTCCCCTTTCATTTTCTTTGCCCATGTTCTTGCCAGAGGGCTGTCACGTGCAGCTAATGAGACTACCAAGTCTACCCAGAGGCGCTGTGTTAAAAGTTAGAGCTTACCTGTCTCCTTGTTCCCTGTGGCTCCCTTCTTCCCAATCCCTCACTTCCTTTCTTTCTTTCCCCTTTAGAAAATCAAAAACATTAAAAAGAAGCTAAGTCTCCTTTGTATCGACTTCAACAAGAACCTGAATGAGGACACTACCTTCTTGCCATTCACCCGAGAGGAGCTGGGTAAAGAATTCCATGGCTGTATTTGTGGTGGGGGAGAGGAAGGGAGGGATGGTTCAGTATTTTCATTAGTTGCTCTCAGAGCCCCAAAGTCCTTAGGGGATTCTAAATGAGCTGAAGGACACAAAGAAACTTCCTGCTTTCTTCTGTGTGGGGCACAGGTGAGGCTTTGTTTGTGACCAGTTGTGGACAATCAGGTCCTTCCATGTGTGAGACTTATATCTTAAACTTGGGGCTTGCACCATTCAAGCATTTGAGTTACAGATTATATCATAAGATTGTGAGCTCTTGGAGGGGGAGGCAATAATTTTTATTGATAGTTTTTGTTTTTACATTGCCTAAATTTTCTCTATATTCTTTCCCTTCCCCATCCCATATCATAAAATGATTTTTTTAAGAAAAGCAATTAAGTTCAATACATCAAAAAAATCTGCCAGCATGTACAGTGCCCAGTCCCTGGGATCCCCTTCCTCTGCGTGGCACAAGAAGAGCCATCTTCCCATGTCTTTTCTCTTAAGACCAAGTTTGCTTTTTGCAGTTTTTCATTGCTGCCGATGTTCTTTTGGTTTTGAGAGTTATTCTTTCCATTTACATTATGTCTTTTGTTCTACCTGGCTTTGCTTACTTTACTCTGCATCAGTTCCATGCTTCTCTGTATTCAGCATATTTCTTGTTTCTTACAACTCGGTAACATTCCATTACATTAATGTACCAAAATTCATTGAGCCATTCTCTAATCAATGAGAATCTACTGTTTTTTTAAACCATTATCTTCTGATTTAGAATCTGTATTAAATATTGGTTCCTAGGCAGAAGAACAGTAAGGGATACACAACTGGGGTTAAGTGACTTGCCCAGGGCCTCATAGCTAACAAGTGTCTGAGACCAGATTTGAACACAGAACCTTCACCTGTAGGCCTGGCTTTCAATTCACTGAGCCACCTGGCTGCCCCAAAGCACTTACATTCTAACAGATCTCTTGATATCTTATTTGTTCCCAAAGGGCTCATGTGACCCATGAGCTGAGTTTGAAGAAGGCTGTGGATTCTAAGGAGTGAAGGTGGGGAATGAGTACATTCCTAGCCTCGGGGACAGCCTGTGCAAAGGTATTATAAGAAGGGAGATAAAGTAAGTAAACTGGGTTAATTAGACCATGGCTACTTGAAGGGGAGTAATGGGCAGAAATTTGGAAAGAGAGGCCTAAACCAGATTGTAAAGGGCTTTAAATGCCAAACAGAAGTTTGGATTTGATTCTTTAGGCACCTGGAAACTATCAGAGCTTCTTGAGCAAGGATGTGACATTATTAAGCATATATTTAAGAGTGAAATTTAGCAGCTTATGGATTTGTATAGAGGGGAAAGATTGGAGTCAGAGAGACCTAACTAGAAATCTGGCATTAATTCAAATGAGAGATAATGAGGGTTTGAAGTAGGATGTGGAGGCAAGTAGTTAGCACAGTGGATAGAGCGCCAGGTCTGATGTCAGAAGAACCTGGGTTCAAACCTGGCCTCAGATACTTCCTAGCTGTGTGACCCTGGGCAAGTCACTTAACTCCTGTTGCCCAGTCATTGCTACTCTTCTATTTCAGAGTCTTTGCTAAGACAAAAGGTAAAGGTTTAAAAGAAGTAGGATGTAGGTAGGATCAATAAGATTTGGCAGACATTGGATATGGGAAATAAGCAAAAAAAAAAAAATATGAAGATGACTCCAAGGTTATGAACTTGGGTGACTGGAAAGATGATCCTCCACAGAAAGGTCAGTAGAGAGGAAATATGACTGAATTTATCTTAGCCCTCCTTTTGTCTAGGAACAATTTCAGTTTGCATCATCCCAATCTTTCTAGAGGATTGTTTACCTATCTATAAAATGAGTTAATTGTATGATCTCTCAGGTTCCTTCTTGTTTAGCGTTCTGTCTATTCCAGGATTCCCCTAAGGAGTCAGTTAAGGCGGAAGGGTAACTGGACAGGTCGTATAGGCTGAGACAGGCCAGGGAACATAATCAGGACATCCTGGAGTTTTCGAGAGCAATACCAGTGCTTGGGCAATACCAGAGTTGTATGTATGGGCCTTCATATGTACTCATTTATTTGTCTGGCCCCTGGGCATTTATCTTCAAGGTTACTGGTGTCTCTTGCATCCAGGAGGGAGGTCTTCAAGGTAAATCCTGGCTCTGAAAAGGAAATGCTTATAGGTGCCCAGTACCACTAGGCTGCCCTAGAATGTCAAACTGGAAAGGACAATAAAGATCCCTTAATCCTCAGATGGGTAAGATCATAAGAAGGGAGGAGTAGCTGGGGTCCTAAGCCTTAGAGCTAGATAGTCACAGGTACAAGTGGAACGAGGTTCTTCTGATTCTTGGATACATGCTCTTGCCATCATGTTCCATTGTCTTCCAGTAGGCTTTTGTTGTGAGTGGATGTGACCTTTAGGATTCTTTCATATTAGGAGAATCTGGGGACATGGAAAATGGCTTGAGATTTTAGCCACAAAGAAAAAGGAAAAAAGGCTTCTTTTGGTGCTGTCTCAGCTCTTTCTTTGATTACTTGACTGTCCTGGATCCTATTTGCATTTGCTTTTTGGACTCTTTCCTCTTCTTCAGCAGGAGTAATCTTCAGTTTTGCATGGTAGGGCTTTGGATTTTCCTCTCCATTCTCTCATTTGAGCCTCATTCCTGTCAAGGGATGAGAACCAGACAATAACTATTGTCTCTGTTGAACAGAAAAGAATCTCACTGGTCATCCATTGTCATAACTGGGAGACTGATGGGCAGCAGATTTACTCTTCTAACGGATGAAACCAGCCACATTCTGAAAAGTTTAGGTTAATGTTAACTCGGGCTATGCCTGCTCATCTCCCCGGAAGACACAAACTACCGACTATCAGAATAGGAGAAGACCTTCCAAAGTAGAATGTCAGAGCTGGGAAGATTCTTGAGATGACCAGTTACCTTCTAACTCCTTTTCATTTTGCTGATGAAGAACCCACTGAGGCTGAATTGCCCTCGGTCCCTCAAGTCAGGGGCAGAGCCAGAACTATACATCTTAATGCCTGGTGTTATTCTCACTGTAGCATACCATTACTCAAACTTAATGAGCCCCTTTCCTTATGCTTGCTTGATAGACTTTTGTTACTTAAGTAACACACCTTTCCTTGCCCTTGTTTCCACAGGAGGCCTTCCTGAGGACTTTCTGAACTCCTTGGAAAAGACCAATGATGATAAGTTGAAAGTAACTCTCAAATACCCCCATTACTTTCCTCTCCTAAAGAAGTGTTATGTTCCTGAGACCCGGAGGAAGGTTGAAGAGGCTTTCAACTGTAGGTGCAAGGAGGTAAGAGGGTCTCAGGACTGCTCCAGCCCAAGAGTAGGGATTTTCATCTTTTTCATTTCCTTTTACCCTCATCCTCTTTTTATGTTCAGGGATGTAAGACCTTATATAGGGCTGACCTTATATAGATTCAGATCATCCTCGTAACTGCCAGCCAGGAATGAGTCTGGCATTCTTCTGTGGCTCTGAAGTTAGTGCTGAAGGCAGTTCCCAAAGAGTATTCAATCCCTTCTTTGAATAAGTATGTTAATTCCTGAGGGGTCCACTTTGGAAGAGACAACACTGATCTGTTCTGGTTCACTAATTTTTTTTTTTTTAAACCTTGCTATTTTATAGTCTTGTCTTACTGGGGACAAGGAAACCTATTATTCCTCATTGTGCTTAGTCCCTAGTCCCCCAAATCCACCATTGAGACATCTTGAGGTAAGTCCCTCTGTCTCTCAAGATTCCCTTTTTAAAATGCAAATTCCTCTGGGAAAGGTAACCCTTAGAAGCCCTACCCTTTGAGGTAAATTAGATTGTTGTTCTTTAACCCAACCCATTTGGTCATGAATTTTGCAGAAGAGTGACTTTCAAAAATATGTCTAAGATCTTATTTAAGAGCTCCTTCTGGAGGGCCTGGAAACTTAGAGCTGTTTTTCACTTTCTTGCATCCTCCTATCCAATTGGGCACCAGAGAATTCTACCGTCATGATATGTCTTTCTCCATTTCCTCCTGTCCATTCCCACAGCCACTATTCTGGTTCAGCTAGCCCCTCATTTCCATCAACTCTTTTTATTTTAAGACCCTTAACTTCTGTGTATTGGCTCATAGGTGGAAGAGTGGTAAGGGTGGGCAATGGGGGTCAAGTGACTTGCCCAGGGTCACACAACTGGGAAGTGTCGGGGGCCAGATTTGAACCTAGGACCTCCCATCTCTAGGCCTGGCTCTCAGTCCACTGATCCATCAACTCTTGTTGCACTTTTCTCCTAACTGCCATTCGGCACTGGCTGCTAACCTTCCTAATGTACCACTCTGCTTACAATCACTACACTATTCTGATACCTTCAGTGGCTCCTGTGTGCAAGATAAAGTCCAAATTTTTCAGTCTGGCCTTCAAGGCCCTTTCCTCTCTGGTTCTATCTTCCTATGTGCTTATACTAATCCCCCCTGAAGCCACACTAATCACAGCATCCCCAAACATATGTCTCTTGGCACTTATGGTCTTTTCTGGAATTCATCCCACCACTACCACCATGAGAAATTTTACCAACCCTTAATGGTCAATCTCACCTCTTCCCTTCAGCTCTCATGAATTTTTAGAAGAGAATATTTATTGACCCAAATGAATCTCTGTTAGAATTTGAGACAGAAGTAAAGCAAAATGACATATTCAAACAGTGTAAGGAAAAGATATTTTGGCATAACTTCTCATCCTTCTCTGAAAATTTACTCTGGGGCTTCTCTTCTAATCTATTTCAGTTTTTCAATTCAGTAAACATTTATTTAAAAATCTCTTTACTGGTGCAGAAAAAGTCCATAGCAATGAGGAAAGGAAAAAAAAAAACAACTTAAATAAGGTGAGAAGCCCTATCTTCACTGTCTTTAGGACTCTAGGTCTCAATCTCCTCATTTCTAAGTGGAGGAAATTGAATTAGACTCAAAATAGGGCAGCTGGGTGGCTTAGAGCCCAGCTTGGAGACAGGAGATTCTGGGTTCAAATATGGCTTCAGATACTTTATAGCTGTGTGACCCTAGGCAAGTCACTTTCTCCCAGTTGTCTAGCCCTTTCCATTCTTCTTCTACCTTGGAACCAATACTTATTAATTCTTAGACAAAAGGTAAGAGTTATAAAAAACAAACAAACAAACAAACAAAAAAACAAAAGATGGACTTGAAGGCCCTTTCTCAAGGTTCTATTTCCTTTGACCTTCCTTGGCTTCCAAACTCCCTAGGGTCTTAGCTTCATTAATTTCTTGCTTGTAGAATCCTGTGGTTGTGGGCCTCCTGGTAGTTGTGGGGTATGGCCATTTTTGAGTCTCCTTTTCCAATGAGTCCTTTGCAAGCACAGGATGACTTCCCATGCATGTTTTTTGGTCTTTCCTAGGAGAACTGTGCAATCCTCCAGGAACTAGTAGATCTCCGAGCTCAGAAGTCCAGCCTGCTAGGATTTAACACTCATGCTGACTATGTGTTAGAGATGAATATGGCCAAAACAAGTCAAGATGTTGCCACATTCTTAGGTAATGCCTTCTGCCTTCTCATCCAGACTCATCTAGAGCTTCCAAGAGGTTGAGGAGCTCTGGAATTGGACTCTGTAGATCAGGATTTAAGTTCTGGCTCTGCTGTTGACTGGTTGTGACATTAGGCAAGTTATATCGTGTCTCTGGGCTCTTAAGTTACTCTATCTAGAAGATGGAGGTATAATTGCCTGCTTATCTTACAGGGTTGTTGTGGTTGTCAAATCAAATGAGACCAAAATAATAATAAAAGTTTAGGTTGCTGTGGAGTATTGGAAAGAGTGCTGAATGCTGAGCTAGGATAGCATCCAACTCCACATGCCTGACACTTACTAGATGGATTAGCTTGAATAAGATATTTCATCCCTGTGAGCCTTCTTTATCTGTAACCAGGACTAGAAAGGACCATTGAGAGATCTAGTTCTTCTGTCTCATTTTACAGAGGAGGTAACTGAGGCCCTAAGACACTGAAGGATTTGCCTAAGGTCAGAGCTGTGAAGTGGGCATTTGGATTCTGGTCCTCTCTGCATCTGGGCTCACTCTGCTTTGGTACACATTGTTTGCCCAAACCTACCTCCCAGGATTATGGTGAGGAAAATGCTTTGTGAACCCCATCGTCATTCATATTCATTCCCTTAAATACTCTCTTCCTTGCCAGATGAACTGGCTCAGAAGCTGAAGCCTCTTGGGGAAGAAGAACGAGCAGTCATCTTGGAATTGAAAAAAAAAGAATGTGAGAAACGGTCCCTGGACTTTGACAACCAGATCAATGCCTGGGACATGCGCTACTACATGAACCAAGTAGAGGAGACCCGCTATAACGTGGACCAGAACCTGCTAAAGGAGTACTTTCCTATGCAGGTGGTCACCAAGGGCCTTCTGGGCATATACCAAGAGCTCTTAGGACTAACCTTTGAACTAGAAGAGAATGCCAAGGTGTGGCATGAGGATGTGAAATTATATTCAGTAAGGGATGTGGACTCAGGCAAAGTGATTGGGAAGTTCTATCTGGACTTGTACCCCCGGTGAGTATCCCTGAGGATGTCAGAATCCCTCAGATTGTTGGGGCTACAGGGAAGGTGTGGTGTCAAAGTGGAGTTCCCATTTTTAAAAGCACAAAGAATTTGGGAAATGCCTTGTGCAGTAGTCCTACTCATCCACTAAGTCTCAGAGAGGCAGAGTATTATGGGAAGGACCCAGGAGGCGGGAAACTAAGGTCACTCAGTGAAGAAAAGAAGCAGGAGCCAGGAGCCAGGTCTGAGTCCTAATCCAATGTTCTCTTCTCTTCTCTAGAATATATTGTTTTTCTTTGAGATCTGCAGGGTGAGCCTTTTGAGGGCGACCCTGTGGGAAAAATTCTCTTAACAAAAAGTCAAATAAAAGAAACTGAGTCACCAAGCCAAAAAAGAAATAGGTTTATTGGGAAATGACCAGTCTCACAATAAAACCAGACTTCTGGTCAAGACCAGAAGATCCATAGCATTGTGAGAGAACTTCTTTTATGTCCAAAGAATTAGACAACTTATATACCAGTTTAAAAATGATCCCATACAGTAGTTATACCTTTCTAAAAATAGAAGCACGTGGAAGCAATGTTCATTGGTTGAGGCAACTAGGAAATATTTCTTACTGGTAGAAGTCATTTGATGATGATTTGAAAGTCAATTGATAGTCAAGGTGAGAGCTGGGGAGCCTGAACTAATGATGTAAATGATAAGAGTGGGTGATGCTAGGTGGTATCAGTCTTTGAACCCAGGGTCAGGCCTAGTGATGTATAGTGGATCACAAGTTCAAGACCATAATTATTGCTGAGGGTGCATGAAATAGCAAATTAAAGGCTAAGGCTGAAACTGAGGCCTGTGCTAACAATGATTAGCTCTGTTAAAGCAGTTATCTTAAACTTAATCACAAAAGACCTGCTAAAATCATCACTTAGGCTAACGTGATTTAACTATCTTAGAATTACAATTTATGATTATCTAAAGACTACTGCTAACACTGAAATCCAATCCTCATATAAGGGGGTAGGGGGTTTTCACACTTACAACCCCATCCCTAATCCTAAAGGTTGGACCTTGACTCATTTCCCTGCCCTCTCTATAGGGAAGGAAAGTATGGTCATGCAGCCTGCTTCGGCCTACAACCTGGCTGCCTCCTCAAGGATGGCAGCCGGCAGATCTCCATTGCAGCCATGGTGGCCAACTTCACCAAACCAACACCGGATGCCCCTTCTCTGCTGCAACATGATGAGGTGGAGACATACTTCCATGAGTTTGGGCATGTGATGCACCAACTCTGTTCTCAGGTAAAGATATATCCCACAGAGTTGTGTGGATGACAGCATCATAGCCCCATGATCAAGTTTCAGAATTTGGGTGGGTGGGTGTAGGGAGTGTCTGGTAGATACCAGCAAGCCAGAGATCAGGTACAGGGAGATTAGCTATCTAGATCTGCAGCCACTGCGCCCCCCCCCCCCCCCCCGTTTGGGGACCTATTGACACAATTAATGATCTCATGACACCATCATCACTGTTCAGCCCTTTGACAAAGACATGGATCCACTTATAGCCCAGCCCAGTTCATAACACTTTTCCCAGGGACACAACAGAGGGACAGCCACCCTGGTAACCCATCTCCCCAGTGTCCTTTGTGGTCTACCTCTTAGCTCCCTTGCTCCTTCTTCTCCAATGTACTTATCTTCATAGTTGCTACATGAAAGCCAGGACTGAGAACACAAAAATCCCAGGCTTTCTTTTATGTAATATTAGCACACTGCATTGAGGAGGGAGAGGAGGGAATTCTCATTAGGGCTTTGGGAAGATGATGCTCTTAGAGCTCAACTAAGCTTTTCCCCTGATTGCAATAACATTAGGGGAGCAGATGAATGGACTAGGGCACAAGAGGACAGAAAGCTAGGCAGAGGCTTTAGGCAAAAACTTATCAGGAACTAAAGCAGAAAAGTTAGAATGCAGGCAAAAGTCAGATCGTGAAGCAGGGGTTTTCCTGAGCTAAGACAAGTTCAGCTAGCTGGCTTAACCTGTGGGGGAGAGATCAGGGGAAAGAGACACTGAGCTAGAACAGAACCCTACAGGAAATGAGCTGCTTGCCTTGGCAAGGTCCAGTCTCCTTTGCCATTCTGTAGTAGACGCGGTGGTATTTTTAGGTGAAGGAGAGAAAGGGCAAAGGTGTTATAGAAAGTCAGAAGGGATTTTAGTAATCTAGTCTGGTTCCTTTCACTTTACAGCCAGAGAAACTGAGGCCCATGGGACTTTCCAAGAGTAGAATCCAGGTCTCTTGTTTTAGCAGTAGAACAAGCCTTAGGTATGCTTAGTCAGGTGAACAAATTCCTCAGGGTTACATCACAGGCTCTGGTTACTCTTAGTTTAGAGCAATTTGAGGAACATGATTGGCTGGAGAAGGGGTTTGGGATAGAAATTAAATGTCTAGGGAGCATCTTGGTGGCTTAGTGGACAGAGAGCCAGGCCCTGGAGACTAGAAGTCCTGGGTTCAAATCTGGCCTCAGCTACTTCCTAGCTGTGTGACTGCACAAGTCACTTAACCTCAATTGCCTAAACCTGGCTCTTCTGCCTTGGAATCAATACTTAGTATCAATTCTAAGACAGAAAGTAGTAAGGGTTTTAAAAATAAAAAGAAAGTAAATGACTAGATCAGGGGCTCCACAACTTTAGTCTGTTTCTATGTGGTTCATAAGCTAATAGTTGCTTTTACATTTTTAAAGACAATTAAAATTTACTTTAAGGTACAAAAAGCATTCTTAAGCTTACAAGCTAGAAATGAGTTTGATCCCTAGGTATGGCCTCCTGGACTAGATATACATAGTAAAGTACTGTGTCCTGAATACATTATAGGTATGTTATAATCTAAGGAAATCTGGGGAATAGCCCCACATGAACAGTTTTCCAAGATTGTTATCAAGTTCCTTCTGAAAGCCTATTTATTTGTTGCTGCTGTTTCTTCTTGTGGGTAAGTTGGGAACCACTGATGGCATAGGGGATGTAGACAAGTAGACTGAGGATCCCCTTGACCAGGTAGAAGTACATCACAGCCCAGAGTTCTTCCTTGTCTGCATATTCACAGGCAGAGTTTGCCATGTTCAGTGGGACCCATGTGGAGAGAGACTTTGTAGAAGCACCATCACAGATGTTGGAAAACTGGGTGTGGGAGAAGGAGCCCCTGAAGCGCATGTCCCAGCACTACAAGACAGGAGAGCCCATCCCTCAGGAGCTGCTGGAGAAACTCATCAAGTCCCGTCAGGCAAATACAGGTTTGGTGCTCACCCATCCCCTTTGGCTTTTCCTTCAGTTCCCACTGACTTCTACATGTATAACTGTGGGATCTGAGGGCTGTGGAATGGAATAGACTTTTCAGCATGTTTAGAAGAGAGACCATCTCATCTGGAGAGCTGCCTCCCAGTTCAGTGTTCTTTGCCTATGATTCCTTCAAATGGACACTGTAATTGGCAGGGCAATAAATCAGATGTTTAAAGTGCTACTTATAGTATCACCAAAAAGCCATCATAGTCTCTGGATTCCTCTGAAGCTTGAGATGGGACCTTTTCAATGGGGAGCAACTCCAGGGCAAGTGGAGGTGAAGAGTGACTTGGATTCAACTGGATACTCTGGAGGGAACACCGAGGTGACCTACCAGGGTCATCTTGGAGGTACCTGGTGACATAACGGTATTTCCTGAGTTGTTATTTTCTCCCAAACAGGCCTCTTCAACCTGCGTCAAATTGTCCTAGCCAAGGTGGACCAGGCACTGCATACACAGACGAAAGCAGATCCAGCCCAGGAGTACTCTCGGCTGTGCCAGGAGATCTTAGGAATTCCAGCCACTCCAGGTACTACTAGCCTGTGACCACTGTGGGCTCATTGGAGTTGGGTACCCCTGAGACACAGTTATATAACAAGGGTCCAAAAAGGCATGGATGTCACTCTTAAGATGGAGGCATCATCCAGGAATTAAACTGGAGAGGAATTTGTACCTCCCCATTGGAGAGAGCAGGAGTGACCATTACAGACTTCAGTATAGCTCCAAGTAGCTGACCGAGACAAGAGGAGGCCTTAAAGAACATGGAATTCTAGAATCGCAGGGTTAGAAGGGAACTTCAGAATGTGCATTATCAGAGCTAAACCAATACCTTACTTAGGTGGGGACTGTCATAGTTTAAAAGGGATTCTAGAGATTATCTATAGCCTAAACACCCTGAGGAAACTCAAGCCCAGGAGAGTGAGGGGCCTTGCACAGATTAATCCAGAGTTGGCAGAGCCAGGACTGCCCCCAGTCTTCTAATTCCAAGTACAAGATTCTTTCACTGTAGCATTCCTCTTCTGATATGGAAGCTGGAACAAGAGCACAACATTGAGAAAAACCAGGAAAATGCAAAGCAGTTTGCCTAGCTATGTGCAACATAATTCTGTATGGAGTGTGGAGCATCTTGTTCTAGCCTCTGTTCCTCAGATGTTAAAAAATGTCAGAAACCAGTGTCCCGAGGTCAGCATCAAGGTAACTGCCTCCTCCTTCCCAAACTCTGCCTTGGTGAGACAGAATTCCAGGCTGCTCAGACCAGTGCTTTCCATTGTCATGCTGTGACAGGAAGAACAATGGACTTGGAGTTAGGAGGCCTAGATTTAAGTCTAAACAAAAGGACTTATGGAATGGGCACATTACTGAGGGCACATTACATCATGCCCCAAGCTGCCTCCTAGAGGTAAGGCTTGAATTGGCTATTGAGAGAGCATTCAGTCTGTAGTTCCCCCACTGCGTTCCATAGAGTCTGGCACTGAGCACTGGGAGCAGAGTACAAAGAGGATATATTATGAGTAGAAGTGAGCTCCCCTTCCCCTGCAGAGCCACTTTCTACTCTCTCCTTGCCCAACAAATCCATGGAGGAATGGAAAGACCACGGAGTCTGGAATCATGAAGCCTGGGTTCACATCGTGACTCCACATTTACTGGTCATGGGATTTCTGAGCAAGTCACTTAATGCCCTTAGACCTCACTCTCTTTTTTTCTTTTTTCCTTTAATCCTTACTTTCTGTTTTAGAATTGAAACTGGGTATTGTTTCCAAGGCAGAAGAGCAATAAGGCTAGGCAGTGGGGGTTAAATGACTTGCCCAGGGTCAAACAGCTAGGAAGTATCTGAGGCAGATTTGAACCCAGGTCCTCCTGTCTCCAGGCCTGGTGCTCTATCCACTGAGCCACCCAGCCGTACCCAACTTTAGGCCTCATTTCAAAAGAGTTCTGAATCCTATGATCCAATAAAATTCTCATTTGTTTAAAAATAGCGCAGAAGAAACAGAACCCTAGAAGCCAAAAGTGTGCCCCCAGCCAAAGGAGCTATAGTCTCTGAACACATGCACTAGAAGGAAAGCTAATAGGAGGAATTCAGAGAAAGCTGGCCTTGTCTGAACTGAACCCGAGTGAAGAAGGCAAGCGCAGAAAGGCAATCCTAGGCCCGGCGCTGGGGCTGCGAGGGGAGCCCTTCATGTAGGGATGTCTCCGAGATAACGGCTACCGCCAGGTAGCCCCCTCTGTGGGGAAGAGGCCAGTGTCTCTGTCAGATTCTGCCTCCTGACCACCCTGCCCTCAAAGGCAGTGACCAGGCCTGGGGCCCGCTGGGCAGGGCGGGACAGGCAGGTGCTTCCAGGAGCAGGGTGGGAGGGGCCTGGAAATGAGCAGGCAGCTTCCACTGTAGTCCTGCAAGTGGCCACCGGAGGGCAGCACAGAGCCAGGGACAGGCGTGGAGGGAGCCGAGCTGAAGGTGAGGACCATAAAGGGATAATAAAGCCAGCTCCCCAGGGAGAGGCAGTGAAATGTGCTGGGAAACCTTGGGATGTGGTGTCCAAGGAGCTGGGTTCAAATGTCTCCTTTACTGCCGCTGAGACCTAGAACAAGTTCTTTTTCCTGGATCTCAGTTTCTTCTTCTTCTTCTTTTTTTTTTTTTTTTAAACCCCTGTCTTCTGTCTTAGAACCTAAGTATAGGAAGAGTGGTAAGGGCTAGGCAATGGGGGTTAAGTGACTGAACCAGGGTCACACAGCTAGGAAGTGTCTGAGGCCACATATGAACCCAGGACCTCCCTTCTCCAGGACTGGCTCTCAATCCACTGAGCTACCCAGCTGCCCCTCAGACCTCAGTTTCTTCTGTGAAATGGAAGTGTGGACATTGCACTTAAATGATCCTCAGGGTCCCTTTCACGATCCAGGTGAATTCAATTAAGCATTTATTAAGTGCTTATTCTGTGTCAGGCACTGATGATATATAAAAACAAAATAGTCCCTGTTCTCAAGAAATTTACATTCTAGTGAGGAAAAACAGCATGAATAGAGATAAATGCAAAATAAATATAAAGGCATTTAGGAGGGAAGGACACTAACAACTGGGGCAGTCAAGGAAGGCCTCTTCTAGGAAGTGGCATTGGACCAGGTTCTCAGAGGAAGCCAGAGGATTCTAAGAGGTAGAGAGGAGGGAGGAGAAATTTCGGGTACAAGGAAAGCTCACAGAAAGGCACAGATTGGCTGGCACATGGGATGCATGACAGAATAAGGTACGCTAAAGTGGAAGAGCTAGTTTGGGGCCAGGCCTTTAAATGCCACAAGATAAGTATTTTCTCCTAGAAGTCAGTAAAGATTTTTGAGCAGGTCAGACTTGTATTTAGTGGATATTAACTTGGCAGCTGTGTGGAAGACGGATTAGGGAGGGAAGAGATTAGAGATGAGGAGATGAATGAGGAGGTTATTGTAATAGTACAGTCGAGAAGTGATGAGGGCCTGGAATAGAGTTGTAGTGAGGAAAGACTTTGGGTGAAACCTCTCTGGGTATTAATTTCCTCATCTAGAAGATGTGGGGATTGTACTAGATGGTTTCTGTGGCTCCTTCTAGCCTTGAAATCTATGATCTTGTGACAACCCATGCAGAGGGAGTCCATTATCCTTGTGGAAGAGATGTAGAGGCAGAACTGATAAGACTTAGAAACTAATTAGACAGCTAGATGGCCCAGGGTCTAGAAGGCCAAACCTGGAGATAAGAGGTCCTGCGTTCAAATGTGGTCTCCGATACTTTCCAGCTATGTGACCTTGGCAAGTCACTTAACTCCAACTGCCTAGGCCTTGTTGCTCTTCTGCCTTGGAACCAATACTTAGAATCTATTCTAAGTCAGAAGGTAAGGGCTTTCAATTTAAAAAAAAAAAGAAAAAAAAAAACTGGCTGTGAGGGTGTGTGATTTAAGTCCAACCACTAAATTTAACCTTTACAGGGAATGGGTGGAGTGGTAAGGGAGAGTGAAGGGTTGTTACAAATAATATTGATATAGATGGATATATTCAAAATATTTAATAGTTTATTTAAAGCCATATTGGTAATTAAGAAGGCCATGTGCCTGCTAAGATCTAATTCAAATGCCCTATTACCTCTGCCCACCTGGCTTGTTTCACAGGAAAAAGTGTGTCTCAATCAAATTCTGAGACTTTATACCTTTGTCTACGTAATCACACTTTCTGCCCACCTGTATTACACAAGAGGAATCATGGGAAATGTAGTTTTGAAGTTTATGTCATGGACCTCAAAATCAGTTCGAGGGTCCCCAAATTTCTAGTATCACAGGGTGAAGGCTATATAACTCCAAGAGTGTGAACGTAGGTGACTAGAAGGATAGTGGTGTTCCTAACAGAATAGGGAAATTAAGAGGGATGGGCTTAGTGGGAGAAATGAGTTTTATTTTAGACTTGTTAAGTTTCAGTTAGTTTTGGAACATCCACATGGAGATATCCAATAAGGTGGTTGGTAGTGGAGGATTAGACAAAGAATAGGAATGACCTATTGCTTTTTTAGTTAAATTTTATTTTTCCAGTTAACAAAATATATATTTTTTGAATCCCTTACTTTTGCCCCAGAAACAGCTCTTATTCAGAAGGGCAAGGACTGGGGAAATGGAGTTAAGTGACTTGCTCAGGGTCACACAACTAGGGAGTGTATGAGGCTAGTTTTAATTAAATCTTTTTTTTTTTTTTTTTTAAACCCTTGTACTTCGGTATATTGTCTCATAGGTGGAAGATTGGTAAGGGTGGGCAATGGGGGTCAAGTGACTTGCCCAGGGTCACACAGCCGGGAAGTGGCTGAGGCCGGGTTTGAACCTAGGACCTCCTGTGAGGCTAGTTTTGAACCCAGGTCCTCTCAATTCCCCAGCTGGCATTCTAACCACTGAACTACCTAGCTGCCCCAACAAAATCTATTTTCTCTCCTTCCCGCTCTCCAGCTCCTGGGTGGGGGAAAAGACAAAGAAAACCTTTGTATTGTCAACCAAACCCAATTCCCTTTTTGGCCCTGTCCAGAAAAATATGTCTCCTTCTGCATCCTGAGTCAGGAGGTAGGGGATATGTTTCACTGAGTCCTCTGAAATTGTGGTTGGTCGTTGCACTTGATCAAAGTTTTTTGAATTAAGCTTTTTTGTCTTCACATCATTCTCCTGGAAACAACTAGTTTACAAGAGATTTGTAAACTATAATAATCACATGAAAATATGCTCTAAATCATTTAGAGTAAGAGAAATACAATGAAAACAACTCTAGGATTTCACTTTACTCCAGGCAAATTGGCAAAACTGAGAAAAGATTGAAAAAGTTAATCTTGGCAAGGCTGCAGGATGACAGAAACTAATGCACTGTTGTCTGGGTTGTGAAGTAATCTAGCTGTTCTGGAAAATAATTTGCAGTTATGTAGGTACTCCAGGTAAATCAAAGACGGAAACAAAAGTCCATTGTATGCTAACTATTGATTGCCGTACCCTATGTCTTAGCAAAGTCTAGAAATTGAGTAGGTGCCCATTGACCAGGAAGTGACTAAACCGAAGGCATGTGATAAAAGACTTGTATGAACTGGTACAGACTGAAGTGAGCAGGACCAGGAGATTGATTTATAGGCAGCGATTATGGCTATGAGTGTAATGAGGGGTCTAGGCCAGTGGTTCCCAAACTTTTTTGGCCTACCGCCCCCTTTCCAGGAAAAATAATACTTAGCGCCCCCTGTCACATACTGTCACCGCTCCCTTACAGTTATTCACCCCCCTCAAATGCACCTGTGGCCATCACGGCTCCCCTGGATCGCTGCAGCACCCACCAAGGGGCGACGGCGCCCACTTTGGGAATCACTGATCTAGAGCTTAGGAAAGAGATGAGAAGTGGCTCTGTAGATTTTGTAATGATCGGCATAGTGATATTTGAGCCTGAGGGAGACTTCAGTGAGGAGCCAACATTGGAACTGAAGGTTTCAGAAAGGCAGGGGTAAGGAAGGGAGTACAACTAGGTGACTTCATAAAGGAAGACATACCAACCCCTCCCTGCCAAAAAAAGGTTTTAAAATTACTTTGAACCTCTGGGTTAGGGGTAAGAAAAGAGAGAGGCGGTAGGTATGCTTACAGACTCATTCCTGTGTGTTCCAAAGGTACTAGACATGGAGAGCATCAAAGATTACAAAAAATGAAGTTGACATTTTAGCAGATAGGAAACGACTGATTACTGGTAGAGAATCATTTTCTAATCAGCTATATATGTACACTCTGTTAGTCTGTAAGAGGAAGCTACAGACCAATGTGAGACTCCTTCCTCTAGTAGGTTGGAGGGCACAGGGGAGGGATCTGCTTGTATTGATGGACCCATCCCTACTGCTCAAGAAGCACTGGGGTTCTCGGTACTGTTGTGTCATTCTGATCAGTACTTTAGTACATCAGTCATTTCAATGTTGTATTTCTTTCCTTTTTTAAAAAAACCTTTACCCTCTGTCTTAGAATCGATATTAGGTATCATTTCCAAGGTAGAAGGGTAGTAAGTGCTGGGCAATTGGAGTTAAGTGACTTGCTCAGGATCACACAGCTGGGAAGTGTCTAAGGCCGGATTTGAACCTAGGACCTCCTGTCTCTAGGCTTGGTTCTCAGTCCACTGAACCACCCAACTGCCCTTGAGTATTTCTTAAAGATGTTCTTAACTTAGACTTCATGGGTAAATTTCATGGAATCCATAAATTTGTTTTTTTACTATTTCATTAATTAATTTCATGTACATAGTTTCATTGTGCATTTAAAAACACTGTTCTGAAAGGGTTCATCACTTCAATAGACTGCTGAGGGGGTCCATGACTTTTTTGTTGTTGATGATAAGGGGCTGGGTCTTGGGAGAGAGTTTGAAGCCGTATATAAAGCTTTAGGTGTCATCTGCTTAGAGAGGTTGTTTGAAATCAGTAGACCCAATGAAATCACCAACAGTAGGAATGAGCTTAGGTGTTAAAGGAGACCCACGATTGGGGCAGGGCCCATCATGGAAGATGGTCCAGCAAAAATGCCTTAGAAAGATGTCAAAGCCAAGAGAAGAGAGGGAGTGGTAACAGCGTCAAACAGCAAAGAGCTCAATTAAGGAGGCAAAAACTGAGGAGAAAAAGATCTGTGGATCTAGTAACTAAGAGATCATTTCTTACAGTAACCAATCATCATGACTCAGAACTGATGGTGAAGAATGCCAAAGAGTGATAGAATACAGGTGCCTCATGAGGGAGGCCTCTGTCATCAGATGTGGCCAATACATTCATTTGTTTTGCTTAATTCTACTTCTTTCTTACAGAGGAGGGTTCTTTTCATTTTTTTTTTTTTTGGAAGGGGGAGGTGATGTCACTGGGAGGTGATGGTGATTTTTAAGAACAAGAATAATACTTATTTTTTAAGATTATTAGTAATCTTGGCGAGAGCAGCTTTAGTCAAATGTTGAGGTAAAAAACCAGATTGCAAGGAATTGAAAATTGCGTAGGAGGAAAGGAAGTGGGGGTAATGAGTATAGGTAACCATTTTTAGGAGCTGAGTGGATACATACCGAATAATGACTTGAGGGTATAGTGAACATTTTTTAGGGCTAGGGGAGCATTGGGTATGTCTGTTATAAACAGCAGGAAAGTTCAGTGGATGAGATTCAGAGAATGCATGATGGAGAAGATTGTCTTTTCCTGAAGCATTTGGGATTAAGGGCATAGAAAAGTTTATAGAGGAAAGGACAAATCTCCTCTGAGAGAAGGACTAAGGAAGAGAGGAAAACGAAAAGCACTTTTAAAGAATGGAAGGAAAGAGCTCACAACAGCTTTTTTACAACTTTATCTTACTCCTTTTTTTTTTGAGTAATGAGTGTTAAGTAATATTTAAGCTTTTTATTCTTCTGTCAATCATTTCCTCAGCTATCCCACTCCCAATTGAATCTTCCATAGCAACCAAAAAAGCATAAACAAACCATCCCATAAAGTACCATAGTCCCTCACCCCTCCCTACAAGAAGAGAAAAGTATTTCATCATTGTTTCTCTGGGATTAAAATTGGCCATTGTGATTAATCACAGCTCATGCTGGCCACTTTCCTCAGTGAGGTAGGAAGGAGGAGGATGAGAAGGTACTGTAGGAGATTTCAGGGGAAAAGGTTTAGAGCAAGTGCTTTGTGGAGTGCTTGAGAGAGAATCAATCTGATCAGAACAAAAGCAATGTCCTACAACAGTGAGGATCCAGTGGAAATTAGAGGACAGAAGCTGTAGTTAATACATTTAGCAACAAATGGCATGACTTCCTTCAGGTGGAGTGTTCAGCTGAGATGGTGGGGAGCAACTGAGAGCTAACCCTCAAGGAAAAAGTTCTGCAGCAAGTCCCATAGAGAGAGTTCTCTTCAACTTCACATCACTTGGGGCAGTCCAGTGGATAGAGTGCCAGGTCTTGAGTCAGGAGGACCTGTGTTCAAATATGACCCCAGACACTTTATAACTGTGTGACCCTGGGCAAGTCACTTAATTAACCCTGATTGCCTAGCCATTCCTGTCTTAGAATTGATCCTAAGATAAAAATTAAACATTAAAACAATTTACTCTTTTTCTAGCCTTTTCTTACTACCCTCATCTCTAAGGTCACTAATCCATGTACCCCAACACACATAGTCTATAATGATAATTTGTGCACTTGGCTTGTACCGCTCCTGCATTTATTGTCTCTTACCTTGTATTTAATTATCTGTTCCTCTTTTCTATATCTTGAGCTCCTGAGAGCATGACTCATGAATTATTTAATTCACTGAAATCCTTCTCCCGGTGCTTCCTCATGGAGTGGGGAAGACCTTGGCTTCTCAAAGGATGTACCAGTGGAATGCAGCCTCTAGGGTGGATCTGCCAGAGAAAGGGCCAGGCTAGCAGCAATCCCAGAGACTTGGCTCTCTCCTGGCCCCAACGTGATGATTGTTTCAGCCACAGTGGCTCATGAAGAACAACTCCTTAGGGGTAATTAGTGTCACTGGGATGAAAACTGATTGCAGACATCCCTGGTCTTTGAAGTATCTTCCCCAGTGCTGAACCCAGGGCTCTTCTGTTAAAATTTTAGCTAGCCTAGGGAAAAGGGAAAACTTGAGATCTTCCCCTCACTCTGTGTTTGCTCCCCAGGTACTAATATGCCAGCCACTTTTGGACACCTGGCAGGAGGCTATGATGCCCAATACTATGGCTACCTCTGGAGTGAAGTGTACTCCATGGACATGTTCCATACACGCTTCAAAATGGAAGGGGTCCTCAACTGTAAGGTAAAATAGCTAAATCTTGGAACTGGTTTCTGCTGATTTTCTTCCAGGTCATTTGTTCCCCTTTTCCATCAGTAGGCAGGAAGGGAGAAGTGATGTCTCCAGAGAATCCTTGTCGACTGCCCTCTCTGCCAGCCTCCCATTGTTGCCCCTTAAGACTGCAGGCATAGCTCTGCATGATCCTCTAAACCTCTGAGTCTACCTTTTGTTTGCCCAGCTGAGCTTGGGTTTCTTCTCAGCAGAGACTCACTGCTGAGACATATCAGCCTCCTTTGCCTCCAGGGCAGAGCCATAGGACTCCCCTTCTCTCTTGGAGCTGCTCTGATCTAAGAGCCAGGGCCAGCCAGAAGCAGCATGTGGACAGCATGGTTGCCATCCTCAAGGATGTGAGAGGCTGTCATGTGGACGGATAATTAGACTTGCATTTCTTCACCCAAGGACACAAACCGAGGCCTAGTATGAGGAGGGTATAGCTCTGTTTGAAGAACAATGAGAGCTGCCCCAGAGTGTAGGGGGCTCCCCATGACTGGGGCTCTTCTAAATGAGGCTTGAGATGACCACTGACTAGGGGTATTGGAAAGATTCTTGTCCTTGGATGGGTTAGGCTAGATGATCTCCGAGATCTCTTCTAATTTGAGATTCTGAGAGCATTTTGACTTGGGTGAAATTTGACTTAGTTTGTGTGCCCTTTCCCCTGCCTCCCATCTCTTCAGTGACACTGGCTGTGACCTTCTGCCTTCGCTCTCTCCCTTCTCATTCTACTACATCTTCCTTGCACCCTTAGCACTGATCTCCCCTGGGCACTGGTTGTAGCCAGTGACAGGAATGACTTGTAGCCATACCCTTAGTCATTCCAGGGATATTTGCTGCTAGAGCACCTCCAGTTAGCCAGAACAAGTCCTTTATTGGTGTCTTTTCAGATGCTTGGGGCTGGGGAATTTTTAAGAAACAGAAAGCCACCTGTAGTATTAATGGAGTGATCAGAAAAGCCCTCTACTATACCTCCCCCATTTTAAGTTTCACCTACCCTCACCTCAGCCTAATCCCTACTCTTCATGTTCCTGAAGGTTAAATACCTTGCCCAAGGCCACAGATATTGCCCAATTTTCTCTGGGCCTCTTTACTCTTCTGTACAATGAATAGTCATGCTATACTTGCCTGAAAACTGGGGCTAACCTTGTTGATCTTTTAAGATTCCTTCCAGTGTCAGGAGCTATGATTCTGGGGAGCTGAGCTAGAGATTTTCCTAATAGTGTCAAAGAGAGATCATTTAGTTCAACCTATTCCTAAGAAGGAATATTCTTCATAGCATCCTTGACAAGTGGTCATCTAGTTTCTACCTGAAGGCCCCTCATGATGGGGAATCTTGCTAAGTTATTGGGGAATTTAAGTGTGACCCCTCTCCAGGCCCAAACACGGTTTCATTCATAGTGCTGTCAGGGCAGAGGAGAGTGGACTGTCTGCTCCCCTTCTGGGCTCTGTGCCTCTCATGCTAGCTTTGGGTTGGTAAAACACTTCTGTCTTCTGTATCCTGAGACGGGTGAGGGGTGGAAGACCCCCAGAGCCCACTGTCTCTGTCCAAACAGTGTCCCTTGTCCCTCCTGTAGGTCGGCATGGACTACAGGACGAGCATCCTGAAGCCCGGTGGCTCTATTGATGCTATCTCCATGTTGCAGCAGTTCCTAGGCCGGGAACCCAAGCAAGATGCCTTCCTCCTGAGCAAAGGGCTGAAGGTGTTGGACAGCAGCTCACTGCCCTCTGCCTGCTGATGGGCCGGCCCCTGGGTCACGGGAGCTCTTCCGTGCATCCCCATTCTTCAGGACTGAGCAAGTTTGGACAGAACCTTCCTCTGGCCTCCCTGTTGCCTTAAATTCCCAACAGAGAGAGAGCAGAGGGACTCTGACAGAGCCACTACCCCACCACAGGGTGGTGGAATGAGGGGGTGTTTCAACCCCCTTCTGCAAACCCACCTTGTTTTGCTTTCTACTTTTTAACCTTCCGGTCCCTTTTTGGGGTCTTTGCTCAGTCACATTAAGATGTTTGGAGAGTTCTTGTGTTGGCCATATGGCCTGATATTATTTTTTTCCCCTTGTCCATCCCACCCCAGAGTAACCAGGATCAGGTTCTCTACTGAAACTGTAGCTGTAATCTTTTTTTTTTTTTTTAAAGTGGAGTGAAAGAGGGAGCCTTCCTCCCTTCTTCCCTCCCTCCCAACTCCTCCCTCGAAATAGCTTAGTTTAACATTGGTTGTTAAGGCAGAAATCATGGTTTAGTCTTTTTGGGGTGGTTTTTTTCAGGCGCTGTTTTGATGAGAGATGGATTAGACCTCAGGGAATCGATAGCTGGAATGGGTGTGTTTTATGTGCATGTATGCTGGAGCTGGTGAGTGAAATGAGTGAGTTGTTCCCCCCTTAAGCCTGAGCACTCTGGCTCGGGCACAGAGCAGTGATTTCCTAACTGGAACCAAGGGGCCTTAGAAAGTTCGCCCTGAGCTTGATACAGACTTTACTCCAGGATTCTGAGGCCAGCGTCTCCATGAGGATTTAATGCCTGGCTCACATAATAAAAAATGAGGAAGCCTATCAATAAATCTGTCAATAAGTGAAATTGGGTTGGTGCTCCCTAGGAAAGGGTGTTTGGAAAAAACTTGGCCATGTGACTTCTCCCTTTACCCCAGCAGACTTTTTAAAAATCCAATAGGAGAGATTCTTCAGGCCTGCTCAACAGGGACCCCTCATGCCCTTGACCATTCTTCATCCTATCAGTCCACGTGAAAAAAACCAAGCACAGAGACTTGAGCACAGCCATGTCCCTTTCTCTGTTTGGAAGCCCCAGGCAGCAAAGGGGAAGCTGTAATGAGATGGGGATAGAGAGCTTCCCTCATGGCCCTTCAGGGAAAACCTAGATGAAGATCATTTGGCTTTGAAGGGGGTGCGGGGAGACCTCTGTTAAAAGGGAGCAGGCATTAACTGGTGTCCAAGAAGTCAAGGAGTGAGTTCTCTAGACTTGCCTTGTCGCCTGTTTCTGTGCCCTCAGTCAATAGGCATTTATTGTTACGGGGTGCCTGGCACTGTGCTAAGCACCGGGCACACAAAGGCAAAGGCAGCTCTTGCCCTCAAGGGCCCAGTCTAAAGGGGAAGCATGCCAGCGGCCACATACATTAGAGTGGATATGAGATAAACTGGAGACACAGCAGGGAAAAGCACTAGAACCAAGAAGGATCAGAAAAGGCTTGTGCTGAAGATAAACAGGAGGCAGAGATGAGGGAATATGTTCCAGGCAAGGGACACAGCCAGAAAAAATGCCTGAACCCAAGAAATGGAGTGTCTTGTTTGAAGAATAGCAACAAAGTCACCCCAAATCCATTGCAATTGGAAGTGGTTCAGGAGATACAGAGCCAGGCCCAGAGATGGGATGTCCTGGGTTCAAATCTGGTCTCACACACTTTCCAGCTGTGTGACCCTGGGCAGGTCACTTAACCCAGTTTGCCTGGCCTTTGCCCTTCTGTCTTAGAGTTTTCACTAAGAAAGAAAATAGTAAGGGTTAAGAAAAAGAAAGAAAGCAGCAATTGGAATACCCTTTTTTCTCCCCACCCTCTTCCACCTAGATTTTTTGGCTAGACAAGCAAAGATCTCAGCTCTACTTCTGACTCACTGTGTGAAGTTGGGCCAGATTCTCTGGGCCTTAGCATCAAGATAGAAAATTTTGTTGTTATTGTTATTTGTTTTTTAATAAAAACCCTTACCTTCTGTCTTGGATTCAATATTGATTCCAAGGCAGAAGGACAGTAAGGGGGAGGTAATTGGAGTTAAGTGGTTTGCCCAGGATCACCCAGCTGGGAAGTGTCTGAGGCCACATTTGAGCCCAGGTCTGGTGCTCAGTCCACTGTGGTACCTAGCATCCTTCAGGTGATCTTTTCAATCCTAATAATCAAGAAATCCATTAATATTGAATGTTCCCATCCAAAAGCCCTCATTCCTAGAGGCAGTCTTAGCCCCTTCTACAATACTGTGCTTCATGCACAAATCCCTTTGGGGAGGAGTCAAGGCCAGTTCCTTTTAGCCAAGTGCCCCCCCTGCCTTTAGCTGAACCAACTAATGATTAGATTTTAAGGTCACCAGCCTCCTTTAATCAAGCTGCTCCCCTCAAACAGCAAATCCCCTACTCTTGTGAGCTTGGTAACTTTTAGCCAACAGCACTAGCTTTGGCCTTGTTTAGACAAACAAACGTCTTTCCCCATTTTCTTTGTTCCTCTCCCCTAAGGAATGGCCAGAGAAAAGGAGGATTTAATCTTTGACTTAAATTAGAAACTTCTTAATACTTTAGTAGTAAGCCCCCTGTTCTTCACTGAAAGTGAGGTATGGTGCCTTCCATTCTTTGTTGTGGGTTTTTCAGTCAGGTGCTTGGAGTTCCCATGACTCCTCTAGCCTTTGCTTAAGCATCTTTCTTGAATTCAGCAGACCCTAAGGTAGAAACAGCTGACTGGGCATGTTTCAGCCACAGCAAGAGCCACCTGTAAAATCCTTGAGCTCTCTGGGCTGGCAAGGAAGGCAGAGAGAAAGGGAGTGGCAGTGCTTCTAGGGGACTTGTTCCCCTCTTTCCTATCTCCTTCCCTCTCCCTCCCTGTCACTCATCCAGACCTAGGCTCCTAGGCTAAGGTGGAATGATTTAGAGGCTGTTTTGTGCCCAGGCCTTGAGACTCTTGTACCTAAATTACACTGCACTTTCCTAAAGCTTTGAGCCTGGAGAAAGACATACCTGATTTTTCTTAGCTAAGTTTTTAGCCAACAGCACTAGCTTTGGCCTTGTTTAAACAAACAAACAAACAAACAAAACGTCTTTCCCCAGTTTCTTTGTTCCTCTCCCCCTAAGGAATGGCCAGAGAAAAGGAGGATTTAATCTTTGACTCAAATTAGAAACTTCTTAATACTTTAGTAAAAAGCCTCCTGTTCTTCACTGAAAGTGAGGTATGGTGCCTCTAGTGTCTGGTGTCCCTAGTGTTCCCACTATCTCAGGAAAGTGGGGCGCTTCTATTTAGATTCCATGGTTACCCCCATATATATATATATATATACACATATATATATACACATATATATATATATATATATATACACATATATATATATATATATATAAATAATACCTATGATCCTCTGGTCTAAAATACCAAATCCACAGGACATTTGCACTGGCGTCAGGAGATGAGATTATCCCTATTGATTCCTCTGTCCTTTTATGCTGGTCAAACTCTACTGGACTCTGCAGCAAGGCCAGATGTATACTGGACAGAGCTGTAAAAGGTAACTAGTGTAATGGGAAGACCACTGGGTTTGAATCTAGGTTCTTTTATCCATATGACTGTAGACAAGTCTTTTCCCCTCCTTGCAACAGTTTTCCCCATTTGTAAAATGAGAAGGTTGCACTATACCTCTAAGGGTGGGTCCTTCCACCTCTTAATCGTTGGTCCAATTAAGTGGGCAAAGTATCCATTATCTGTCTAAGTTATGGCTTGGACCCAGAATTACTCCCCTTGCCAGGAATTCCTCGAGGGAGTAGTGTAGGCTTTTTTTTTGGTGGTGTCCTTCCTGGTGGCCTAACCCATCCTGTGCTCCCAGCTCCTGAGGCATGGTAAGGAATATGGAAAGGTCACAGGTTTTGAATTCCTGCCTTCTTTGCCTGGCCAGCCCTGTGCCCCTATTGCTCGTTCCTCAGGAGCTTGAGTCTTTGGAGCTGCAAGTGGCCCCATCTTCCCAGTGGCCTGTCCCCCGCCCCAGGGACCTGGACGCCTTCATGTAGGGTCTTCTGCTGCCTCTATCTGACCTCATTTCTCTTAGCCTTCTCTTCCAGCATCTTAAAGCTTTTTCCATGCCCTGACGTACTGTACTGAAAGCCCAGCTCAGGTACTCAGCAGAATCCCAAAGGGGAAACGCATACACAGTGGGGACGGCTTAAAATACCTAAGGCAGGTGTGAGGCCGCTGAGTCAGCACTGGACAGCCTCAGCTCCCCAGAGGCTTCCTTCTCATCAAGTAAGGCTTGTCTGCCATCTTATCTTCTTCACCCCAGTCTCTAGATGTGGCAAGGCTGGAGACTGCCAGGCTGTCTCCTCCGGGCTTGACTCCTGCCCTCCGTCAGCAAGAGAACATGGTTGCAGACTGTGCCCCTTGCCCCTCCTCACTGCTGCAGGTACAGCAGTTGCATGGCCAGGAAAAGGCTCGTGGTACAGTCAGGAATGCCAGTCTGGGAAGGTGCCCAGCTCCTCTCCCTTGGCTCTGCCCCTTTTATCCTTCCCAAAGAAATCACTGCGTGGAATCCACTTCCCCCCAACTACTTCACCTCTCTGGCCAGGCTCAGCACTGAAGTCGAATTGACTGTCATTCTGGGGTGGGAAGAGCAAGCAGCCTTTTGTCTGGCCCTAATCAGGAGCCACAATCCTAGCTGCCCCGATGTGCCCTCTGAAGCCTCGTGACTGCACCAACTTTGTGGCGGTAGCTAAAAGCAACTTGCAGAGAGAGAATGTGATATTGAAGCTGGTAAAACTTGCTACTCTATAGGCTTCCAACCTCACCAAAAAGGTCCTCTTACTAATTCACCTCAGCATCTATTGAGCCTCTACTATGCAAGGCATTGTGCTAGGAAGAGAGACGATTAGAAAACAGTCCCTGTCCTCGGTGAGCTTACCTTCTACAGAAAGCACTGTGGCAGCCAAGGATCTGTCCCTGCGTTTACAGCTGGCCCCTTCCCACCTGCCCCCCTTTCCTTTGGGGTCAGATGCCCCTAACTCCTGCCTCTTCCTCTCCCTTCTTCCCCAAAGAATGGTGCTTTTGAGATTTTTGTAATGGTTCAGGTCTAGCTGGCTTGTTAAGCTGGTTGTTTTGGTAAAGTGCTTAACACTAATAAACAGTGGCTTCTAAAAGGCTCTTTGGGGATAGGGGCAGTGTTTCTTTTACGTTTCAGGCCCCCGCTTGGAGTGCTCCTCCTTCCCACCTAGCATGTGAGCCTGGATTCTCTTGTATCCCTGTTTGGGGAAATTGGTAAAGGATCGGGGAATACGTGCTATTTCCCACACCCACTCTTCCCCTCCCTGCCCACACTGTATGATTTTGCAGACTTTGCAGATTTTGCAGTAAACATTTATGTAAGCACCTACTATGGGCCAGGTACGATGCTAAGAACTGGGGATACAGTGAAAGGTCAAAGACAGTCCCTGCTCCGGAGGAGCTCACAATCTAATAGTGGAGACAGCGTGCAAACCGCCCTGTCCAGACAAGCTGCATCCAGGAGACATCAGAGATGATCCGGCCCTGGAATTCAAAGGGTTTGGGCATGCAGTCCACTTCCAAACAGAGAGGCAATAAACTCAGAGGCTAGACTGAAGCATATTCTTTTGGACAAGGCTAATGTGGGGATTTCTTTCACTTGACTATACAAGTTTGTAAATGGGTTTTACTTGTCTTGCCTTCTCAGTGGGAGGGAGAGAATTTGAAAATAAAGTTGAGTTTAAAGAGGGATAAAGGTTTCCTGTAGCACAGGGGTCGGCAACGTATGGCTCTTTCTGCAGGAGCCATAAAGTCCATTTTTTTTCAGGCGCTGTTACAGGAGCCGCACTGTGAGCACTGTATGGCTCTCACGAAATTACATTTTAAAAATGTGGTGTTTATGGCTCTCACGGCCAAAAAGGTTGCCGACCCCTGCTGTAGAAGGTGAGATTTTAGCTGGGACTTGAAAGAAGTTAGAGGGGCCAGGAGGCAGAGATGAAGGAGGAGAAAGCTCCAGGCACGGACAGAGTCGGTGCAAATGCTGGGAGCTGAAGGATGGTGGAACAGCAAAGAGGCCAGTGCCATGGGATTGAAGAAAGAGTACATGGAGAGAGGGGGTATAAGAAGGCTGGAAATGGGGGTGGAGGGAGGTTAGAAAAGGCTTCGAAGACCAAAGAGAAATGTTTATATTTCATCCTGGAGGGGATAAGGAGGAATCAATGGAGTTTATTGCATAATGGGGTGACACGGTCAGACCAGTACTTTTAAGAAAATTATTTTGGTGGCCAAATGGAGAATGGATTGAACTAGCGAAAAACTTGTGATAAGCAGACCAACCATCGGGCTATTACAATAGTCCAAGTGTGAGGAGATGAGGGCCTGTACTAGGGTGGTGGCAGTAGCAAAGAAAAAGGATTCAATTCAGTAATATCAAGCCATATTATTAGGAGGCATCTAGGTGACTCAGATAAAGAACCACTAATACAGATGGAAAGTCCTGGGTTCAAATTTGACAGAAGATATACTTCCTAGTCGTGTGACCTTAGGCAAGTCATTTCACCTCCACTGCCTAGCCCGTACTGCTCTTCTGCCTTAGAACCAATACACAGTATTGATCATAGTCTGATTGTAGATGAGCCTACCCCAGACCAGGTCCTTAAAATGATTGCCGCCTCTTCTGCATAGAGAGCCAAAGAGAGTTGTATTTGTCAGCGTTGAGCCCCGACTATGGCCGAGCCATGTTGAGTCCTGAGGAAATGGGGGTGGAAATAGTATGGTAGCATGGATTTAGGCCTAATATTAAGTGACTGATCACTATGACCCATCCCTACCTAAAATGAGAGTTCAACTAGACGGTCTCTCAAGTTCCTTCCAGCTCTGTCATTCCATGTTTTGAGGCCCTTCCCAATCCTCTAGTTTTCACTGCCTTAAAATGACTTTTTTTGAATATACCTCATTGGAAATTTTGGATTTATAGCCTGGGATCGAATCAGGTCTCTCTACCTCTTACTGCCTTTTCACCCTTCAGCAAATCCCTTAGCCTCCTATGACCTGAGTGTTGTCTTCTGCAAAATAAAGGGGTTGAACTCTGATCTCTAAGGTTCCACTTGGCTTTAAAGGTTTGGCCATGCCCCAGTGCCAGCACCGTGGCTCACGTCGTTCCTCTCCTGACCTCTAGGTGGCAGGCACTGGCCACTTTAGCTTCCTGTGGGTTTTCCCGATTCCTGGGGTCTTGGGGACTTACGGGTGTCTCTCTCGATTGGAGGGACATTCAGCTCCAGAAGTCAGGCCAGTCTGGCAAACCATCCCCTGCTTCTTCCCAACGCCATCTGCCTCCACCGGGGCCCCTCTAAAGCCTTTTCTCAAGAGCTGCGTCTGGCTGGGGCCCAGAATAACTGGGAACACAACTCTGAAACCTCCCGGCTTCTCTCTAGGGGGGCGTAATGGGTCCGACGTCCAATATTAATACCGTGGCTATTCTGAGCTGGCCCAGGGCACCACCGTCTGCTGTCTCCCCTCCGTTCCTTCTCTCAGCCCTCAAACACTCCAGACATGTACTATCATCTCAGAAGCAAGTGCGGCCACATTCTTGGCACAGGTCAGATGTATTGTGTTCGGTCTGTTCTGGATTTATTGGTCTCCATGAAGTCATCCTCGTGGCCCAAATACAGTCTCCTCCCCCAACCTTTTCACCCCTGGGGAACAAGAGGAGAGGGGGCTCTACTATTACTGCCTCCTGACCCACCTCTTCTAGGGCCAGCCTGTAACCGGAGAACCTGGAGCTTCCCTCGGGGAAGCGGGTGTGGGGAGGACCAGCTGTAACTCTTCAGGGGCTGAGCTTTTCAGCTGGTGCCGTTTTGAGAAAAGAGAATCATTAGCCCCTTTCTGAGAACCAAATCAACAGACCAGGCCCATTGAGAGGAGGATTTCTTCCTTAGGGCTCAAACCCTCCCCCTGGCTTTTTATGGTAGAGTTGTGTTTTGAGAATTGATGAACAAAGTAAGGGAACTGGGTCAGAATTCTTGACTTGGACACCCAGTAGTTTTGTGACTCAATTTGCCTATCCCAGCCTCCATTTCTTAGTCCGGAAAAGGAGAAATAATACTTATGTCATGCTCCCTCAGTGAATGAGGAAGGGACTCACTCTGGAACCCTTAAAGCACCAGAAGAATGTTGTGATTGGTGAGTTGGGAGACCTTCTCTGATAAACACTTATTGAATGGAAATGATCAGAAGCAAAGTGGGCTGATAATAGCTGCCCATAAGGATCCATTGGGAAATAGTCTGCTTGATGAACAAACCCATTGGGATGACTTGTTATTTACCGGTGAAAATAACCATCTCATTACTTTTCAGTCCAGCCCTTTCACGCCTTTACCAAGACCTTTTTTTTTAAAAAACCCTTAACTTCTGTGTATTGGCTCCTTGGTGGAAGAGTGGTAAGGGTGGGCAATGGGGGTCAAGTGACTTGCTCAGGGTCACACAGCTAGGAAGTGTCTGAGGCCAGATTTGAACCTAGGACCTCCCGTCTCTAGGCCTGGCTCTCCATCCACTGAGCTACCCAGCTGCCCACCAAGACCTTTATTAACACATTTTCATTAAGGAGTTTTTATAGCAATCCCAAGGGGTGAGTAATGCAGGTATTACTTTCCTCTCTGGGCCTCGTTTTCCTCATCTGTAAAATGAAGGGGTTGCAGCCGATGGTTAGAGTAGCATACATAGTTTGCAAAAGGCCTTAACATTTTCTTTCTCCTTCGATCAAAACCCCTGAGAAGTCTGTCAAATGAGTTATTATACCCATTTTCCAGATGGGGAAAAAACAAAGCCAGAGGGAAGCTAAGCGACTTCCTCAAAGTCATTTAGCCAGCACAAAAGCCAAAGTCGAAGCCCAATCTCATTCCCACCCCAATGCTCTACACAAGGCCATGATCACAAGGGGGCCTTCCAGTTCTAACCCTTTGATTATTATCCCTGTGGGACAGATGAGGTGATGCAAAGGGAGACGGAGGATAGTGTTCCCTGGACCCCGACACTGAAAGTATGGAGAACCTTGAAGTGAAAAAAAAGAAATACCTTGAGCCCCATTGGTGGTTGTCCTATGAGGAGTCATAATGGCAGTCTGGTTCCCAGGCTCAAGAAGAGACGGGGCTTCTAGGAGGGTTGGGAGAAGTCTGGATGATTGAACTTGAGCTTGCAGCGTTCCTGTCTCATCTTTTGGGCCCTGGAGGGGTCCTGAATCCTCCCTTCACCAAGACAGACGACGACGACGTCTCTTGCTTTGGTCTTGCTTTCTTGTTACATTCACTGATAGCCCGATTCTCCAGGAGAATCTATGCTTCATTCTTAAATGCAGCGGTCCTATGCGGGAAGCATTTCTAGCTTGGCAGGACCTATCAGGTCAGGGGCTCTGCTGGTAAAGGCTTCAAGACCGCCATGCCAGCCTTAGTTTTAACAGGCAAGTCTAGTATGTTTGAGGGCTGATCCTGCCCCTTTGGACAAGGGGTGGTTCAAATGCTGGATAATATGAGTCAAGGACCAATCTCCCAACCCCCTTTTGCCATCTGATCAACTATTTTATTAACGAGTAGGATTTGGATTTGGGATGAGTCTGGAATGGGCTTGAGACCATTGTTCCAACTTTGTCCTCTTCTGTCAGAAGAATATGATTAGGGGGCAGCTGGGTGACTCAGCCAATTGAGAGCCAGGTCCAGAGATGAGAGGTTCTGGGTTCAAATGTGGCCTTAGACACTTCCTAGCTGTGTGATCCTGGACAAGTCACTTAACCCCCATCACTTAGCCCTTACCGCTCTTCTGCCTTGGAACCAATACACATTATTGATTCTAAGATGGAAAGGAAGGGTTTTTAAAAAAAGAAGAATATGATTACTTTCCTTGCCCCCCTCTTCTACCCTTGGATCAGGCCATTGGCTCATCTCATACAGGATTCTAGCTTGGGAAGCCACTAGAAGGCTCTGGACTCCAGAACCATTCCAAGATGTCCTCAAGCACAAATAGACAACAACTTAGGTCCCTTTATCAGGGCCAGTGGAGAGTAGGAGCCACTGCTCTCTGCCTCCTGACCAGCTCGTGCCCCGAATGGGTCACCTTTGAGGCTAGCCCTACCCTACTCCACATCTCAGACGGCTCCGGGCTGCCCAGCTAAGTCAGGAATTCAGACCCGGCTATTTGGCTATTTCCAGCCCAGACAGATATTAAAAGCCCTGACTTGGCAGGGATGGGACCAGAGTCGGGGGGGGTGAAGGGGGAACCTTTGGAGAAATCCCTGCAGAGCTCTGAGGCTGAGTTCAGAAGCCTGGTTTGGCTCTGACTTCTCTCTCATGGTATGAGTTTTTGAAAAATCCAGCATGGTCGCATTATTATTTAACATCCCCTGGCCTGACCAGCTCCAATTCCTGTGGGAAAAGACTGAGAGGGGGCCATATGGCCCAGGTTGCCAGGTGGAATTTCCTGTTGTAGATTGTTCTCACTACCTCTCCCCACCCCCCACCCCCATACAAAGAATGTCTTAAGATAACAAGGTCTTAGAGGCGGAAAGGAACTAGGACTTTACAAATAGGGAAACTGAGGCTCAGGGAAGGAAAGGGACTTTCCTAAGGTCATATAAGTAGGCAAATGCAGAGACCTGAGTCTTCAGACTCCAAAGCTAGTACTCCTCCTCCTGCCTCTTCTTCCTCCTTAACTTCCAAGCACCGTGAGCCCCCGGGGAGACTGGGCCAATCACAAAGACCGAGATGACCCCTCAACATGGCTCCTTCATTCAAACTCTGCTTCCTGAAGTCAGGATGTAAAAGAATATTCCAACAACTCTTCTGCCCATTGCCATTCCCTGGGTGAGTAGTGTGAGGGACCAGCTTTGTCAGAAGCTGGACAAGGAAGGCTACCCTCCCTGGCCAGTGGGACCTTTTCCCATCTTCCCCTTTCTCTTAAACAGACAACATGATTCCGATACCAGCTTTTTCCTTTAATGAAAAAGACCATTGAGGAGCTCAGTCCAGCACAGTGACCACCTTGCAGGATTCCCCTGCCCCATTTCAGCTCCCACCTGGACCTTTTGGCCTTTGCTTGCCTACCCCAGGCCAAACCCAGCTGCTGAGACCCCTGTCCCACCATCCCCTCTCAGCCCAAACTGAGTATTTAATCAGTCAGAAGAGTTGGAAGGGGCTTTGGAGGGCCTTCTTCCTGCAACATGAGTCCACGACAGCCCTGACTAACGGTGGTTTGACAGAGACAGACTGCTCCCTACGCTCAAGGCAAACCATTTCATTGTGGGCCAGATTTCTCCCACATTTCCTTCCTGCAACCTCCATTCAGTGCTCCTAGTTCTGCTCTCCAGGATCAGGCAGAACGAGTCTGAAATCAAGTAAATCATCCCTTTTCTACATGCCAGACCTCCACATATTTGGAAAAACAAAAACAAAACCAACACCAACTGTCATGTCTCTTCCACCCTTGCCCCTGCCCGAGGCAGGCTTTCTTCTCCAGGCTAACATCCCCAAGTTCCTTCAACTGATTTTGGTGTGTCATGATTTCCAATCCCCTCCCTGGACTGGCAGGCCATCCTTCAGATCCACTCCAACTTGTCAGAGTCCTTCCTCAATCAGAACACCGTCCTCTAGATGTCTGACCAGGGCAGGGGGCCCTTTGTCTCCCACCTTCTTCCTTCTCCATGCTTTCTCTTTCTTCTACAGCCCAAGATCGTATTGAGTTTTGGGGGGCTGCAGTGTCTGTGAAGACTGAAAAACCCAGATCCTTTTCACACGATCTCTCTGGCGGTGTCTCCCCAGTCTTATATTTTGGAAGTTAATTTTTTTGAACCCAAGTGCAGAACTTTGCATTTAGGCCCATTAAGTTTCGTTGATGTTGTTTTTAGTCCAGTCTTGGTGCCAGGTCAACCCCAGCCCTGACCTCGGTGGCCAAAGGAAATTACTCCAGCTCACCTTTTTTTCACTTGTCTTTGCTTCTGCCCATCCTTTTGGCTTTTGCTCCAGTCCTGATAGCTACTGGCTGTCCTGGAAGTTGGACAGTGTGGGATAGGGAATGGAGCAGTGGACTGAGAGTGAGAAGTCCTGGGTTCTAATCCTGGCTCTTCTACTCTGTGTCCTTGGCCAAGTCCTTTCCCTTCTCTGGGCCTCAGTATCCCCATCTAGTAAATGAAGGGTTTGGCCTAGAAAGTCTCTAAGGCCTCTTCCAGAGAATTCTCTAGAATTCTCCTTACCCCTGGCATGCCCCAAACTCTTGGCCTTCATCCTCTTCTACATGCCACCCCTCCTCAGCTCTCCTATTTTCCATTTCTCCCTGGATCCCACCCAACCTGCCAATGACCCTCGGTACCTCCTGGGCCCTTTGCTCCCTTAATCTCTGAGGGACCATATCTTCTCTACTTGCAGTCTTCCCTCTTGCAACTTCCTGGCTTCTTCTCATCTTTGGGGTTTAGGCAGCCACAGGTGCTCAGTAACCTTAAATGGCCACCCTGCAGACCCCCGCCTCCTCCCCCTGCTATCCCAGAGGGTCAAGGAAAGGGTGCTAGAAGGTCTGGAGCAGGTGGAGAGTATAGTCGAGGCGCTGGCGCAGGGCCTCACTGCAGCCATAGCATTGCAGGGTGCCCAGGGGATGTGAGGTGGCCAGCCGCTCCTGGTCAATGTAGGTGAGCAGAGGTTCTTCTCCTGCCCAGTTCAGCAGCAGTTTGGTGTGGTCATGGTAGAAGTTGACCTGGCCAGAATGGGCAACAAAGGAGGGTAATCTTTCATCTCCCATTTTGTACCCTGCCCCAGGAACCAAAGCTAAGGCCAAAGAGTGGGCTGCAGGAGGACGATAGACGATCAAGGGTCCCCCCAGATGCCCCATAGTCTCCTTCTTGCCAGGGACGTCTTAGAGGGAGAGAAGATTCTGGATGTCATCTAGCCCACCCTCATTTTACAGATGAAGAAATAACTTGACCACAGTCACTAGTTACTAGCAGATCTGACTGCTAGACCAGAGTACTTTCACTATACTCTGGGACCTCCTACTAGTTGTTTGCTTGTTTTTAACTCTCACCTTCCATCTTGGAATCAATACTGTGTATTGGTTCTAAGGCAGAAGAGTGGTAAGGGCTAGGCAATGGGGGTTAAGTGATTTATTCAGGGTCACCCAGGAAGGAAGTGTCTGAGGCCAGATTTGAACCCAGGTCTGGTCCTCTGTCCAGTGAGCCACCTCCTAGTAGTTGTGGGACTTTGAGAACCTGAGTGTGGAAGCCCCTACCCGGGGAGAGAGAGCAGGGGTGGCAGGACTCTATTAGCAGGGAGGGTCCCAGACCCTTCCATGGCACCTGGCATTCCTCTCCTCCCCTCTACTGCTTCCCCTTCCTATGGAGCACCTACCTGCATCGTTTGATCACTGAAGAGCAGGAGCAGGGCCTGGTCTGACTTGAGGAAATGGAGCAAGGAGAAGCCAGGGCCAGGCTTGAGGCTGGGCTGTGTGGGAAGACGCCCTCCCTGTAGAGGGGGCAAGGGAGTCAAGGGCCAGAGAGACAGAAAGGGCACCAGAGCCCTCCTGCACCCACTGGACCCAGCCTCACCTCTAACAGCCACCGCTGCATGTAGCGGGTGAAAAGCTGCAGAACGGCTACTTTGGTGCCCAAGGAGTCAGGAATATCCCTCCAGGAAAAGGTCACCACCTCACCCTGAACTGGACAGTAGCTGATGCACCTGTGGGGGGTGGGGGGAGCACAAGTACATGTTATCCTGAGAAATGGGGAAAGATCTCAGGTTACAAGGCTCTTTCCCTTGGGCCGAGCACACACCAGGGGGCAAGTGTGGGAGTCAAGTACCCAGGGTCAGCAGATGGAGGAGCTGGGCACTCACCTAGGAATGGACTCAAGGGTCACAGACTGACCCCAGAGAGGTCACACTGGGGAAAGGACTCACCCCAGGGCTGGCTGGAGAGAGATGTGGGTGCCATCCCGGAGAAGGACCCCGGTGCTGCCATCAGAGAGCTCGTAGCCAAACCCGTACTTGTTGGAATAATCCACCCACTTGGTGACCCACAGTACAGGCTGCTGCCGCCCAGGTGGGTCTTGCTCCCCTGGACAGAGGGAGGACAAGGTAAGCGAGTAACTCTACCCTCGGGCAGAGTCCCATGAGCCAATTGAGCTGCCTGGACACTAGAAAGAAAGCTTTAGCCGAGAGAAGAAGCAGCAGCAGAAAAAGTCTCCAAAGAATGAGAACTTAGGGCTAATGAGGACATTAGAAATCATCTAATCCAACCCCCTTATTTTACAGAGAAAGAAAGGGAGCCCCAGCCTGATTAAGTGACTTACCCAAGGTCACACAGTCAATCAGTTGCAAAACCCAAATCTAGACATTTAGCCTATATTTAGGAAGGAGGATGAGTATGGAAATTGGGGGGGTGGGAGAGCTGAGGAGCACCTACCTGCTGGCATAAAATCCAGACAATTCTTCAGGAGCCTGGCAGCCACCTCAGCCCCATCACCTGGGAATCCTGGCGACTCTAGAGAAGTAGGAAAGCTAAATAATGAGCTCCCTGTCACTAGAAGTGTTTGAGAGGCGAGTGGGCTATCACAACCAAGAACACTGTAGAAAGAATTCTTGCCCAGGAAGGTAACAGATCAGATACCTTCTGAAGCCTCTTCTATTTTAAAAAAAAATGGTATTTTCCCAAATACACGTAATATGAGACCTCTTCTATTTAGGTGATTCTGAGACGGCTTACCATCCTCATGGAGTCCCAGAACCCCAAAGCACCCAAGACTGTGTGTGCTACCAGCTGCTACGGCCAACCATAGATGGATGATCCAGCTGTGGCCTAGGCTAGTCACAGAAATGCATGGAATGTTTTTTTAGAGCTGGAAGGAATCTGAGGTCCAGTTAATTTTATAGATGGAAAAACTGAGGTCCTAGAGATTAAGTGACTTACCCAAAGGCACAAGCCAAGTCACTTGCAGAAATGGGATCAGAACCAAGGCCTCACTCCTTCCCCCTAACATGGACATCCCTTCCCAATCCTCTATCCTTCTGGAGAAGGCATTCTCCCACCTCCCTTCTTGCCATCTATCCGCCCTTTCAGATCCAAACAATAGGATTTTTTTCTTTTAAAAACAGTCAGTATCAGTTCTCGACAGAAGAACAGTAAGGACTAAGTAATTGGGGTTAAGTGACTTGCTCAAGGTCACACAGCTAAGAAAAGTCAGAGGCTTTAGAACTGAACCCAGATCCTCTTGAGGCAATGGGATTTTTTTTTTCTTTTAATTTTAAACCCTTAACTTCTGTGTATTGACTTATAGGTGGAAGATTGGTAAGGGTAGGCAATGGGGGTCAAGTGACCTGCCCAGGGTCACACAGCTGGGAAGTGTCTGAGGCCGGATTTGAACCTAGGACCTCCTGTCTCTAGGCCTGGCTCTCAATCCACCAAGCTACCCAGCTGCCCCCAGGCAATGGGAATTTTAAGGAGAGAGGAAGGAAGGGATTAATGCCAGCTCACCTTCTGTGCCAGGTGGGTGACTCCTAAGGCTCCTCCGTAGGAGTAGGTGGATAGGGATCTCTGGGTAAGGTACTTGGGGATCAGTTTCTTCCTCATGGGCTTCTGACTTGTGGGGAGAAGGAGAAAGACCCTAAATAGGGAAGGAAAAGGAGGGAGGAAGAGTAGAAGAGAGGGAAGGAGGGAGGAAGAAAGGAAGAAAGGAATTATTAAGCACCTATGGTGTGCCAAGCACTGTGGTAAGTGTTAAACAATTATTATTTCATTTGTTCAACCACCCTGGGAGGAAGGTATTGTTGTTAGAGGAAAGTACTGTTGTTATCCCTATTTTACAGCTGAGGAAACTGAGGCAGAGGTTAAGTGATTTGCCCACAGTCACACAGCTATAAATGTCTGAGGCTGGATTTGAGCTCGTCTTCCTGATTCTAGCTTTGCACCAGCTGCTTAAGGCCAGTTCTAACCTTTTACAAAGCTTCTTCCTCAGGGCAATTTTATGAGGCATAGTCCAAGCATTAGTACCTTCCATTTTTAGATGAGAAAACTGGTATACAAAGAGGCAGTGACTGGCCCAAGGTCACCCATCAAATTATTAAAGAGCCAGGACTAGAACCTGGGTCTCCTAGCTTCTAGGCCTGGGTTCTTTGTTCTATGTCAATCCACCTAATCTTATTGAAAATCCCATCCAATCCTTTGAGGGCCAGCTCCAGTCCTACCTCCCTTAGGAAACCTGCCCTGAATTTTCTTCTCCTTCCTCTACTACCCTAAACAGTGATGGGCTCTTACATGGAATGTCAGAACCTTAGAACTGAGGATATCAGAGGGAAGAGCCCTTAGAACCTAGAATGTCAGCAAGCTGGGAGGGACCTTAGAACAGAGAATGTCAGAGCTAGGAGGGAGTTTAGAACAGAGAATGTCAGAGCTGGGAGAGACCTTAGAACAGAGAATGTCAGAGCTGGGAGGGAGCTTAGAACAGAGCATGTCAGGGCTTGGAGAGAGCTTAGAACAGAGAATGTCAGAGCTGGGAGAGAGCTTAGAACAGAGAATGTCAGAGCTGGGAGGGAGCTTAGAACAGAGAATGTCAGAGCCGGGAGGGTCCTTAGAACAGAGAATGTCAGAGCTGGGAGAACCCTTAGAACAGAGAATGTCAGAGGGTGAAGGAGATCTTAAAACAGACTGTCAGAGAAAGCTGAGACTATTAGGGCAGGAAGGAAACTTATCATTTGAGGAACCTGAAGACTGTTAATGGGAAGAGTTGTGAGAAAAAATGGGGGATGGAAGCCCCCTTGGACTATCTGGGATCAACATTGCCCCCAGCCCTCACCTCTTTGCGTCCTTCTTCATGGAAACAGGACTTCTGAGTCTCTTACCTCATTGCCTGCTTCCCCGGGAGTCTTCTGGGGGTCCTCTGGGGCTGGGGTTGTTGACATCTTTGGGACAAATGATCCTGGAAATCGAGGACGAAGAAAGGTGAGCAAGGATAGTGTCTTGGCCTACCCCTGAAAACTGGGCATAGGGCCTGGAGTAGGGGTTGTGGGCTCCTGCCTCTTCCTCCACACCCATACTACTCACGTGGGGCTCGGCGCTGGGCCATGGCCAGAAACAGTTGGGTGGCCTTCTGAAAGAGTTTGTCCAAAGGCTGGGGGATGGTGAAGATAGGGGCTGTGTGGCAGGATCGTGGAGGCAGCTGGTCTGGAGTGAAGCCCTGCAGGGGAAAGAAGCAGGTAGAACACATCAGTGAAGTATTAGAACAAAGCCAATGTCATGTAGGGGGGAAATTCCTACTCAGAAAGGGTCAGGAAGCTAACATGTAAGAGCCTTGGTATTAGAGTTGAGGGCCCACGTTTAAATCCTGCTTCAGTCACTTACTACCTGGGTAATTCCTGGGCAAGTAGTTACTTCCCTCCTGAGCCTCAGTTTGCTCATCTGTAAAATAGGGGGGTTGGACTAAATGTCCTCTGAGGGCCCTTCTACCTCAAGATCTGTGATCCTTTGGCCCTTCTCCCTTCTCTAGGCCTCAGTGTCCTCACCTGGAAAATGAGAGGATTAAACAGTCTCTAAGGTCACTTCCAGCTCTAAATCCTAGGAAACCATTAACTAACCTTGTGACTGGCCAAGTTACTTCCCTTCCTTAGGTCTTAATTTCTTCCTCTGTGACACAAACACAATAATTTCTCCCTTCTCTTTTCCCCAAACCCAGAGGAATCATAATAATAACAAAACAGCTGTGATTCCTAAAGTCTTTTCAGGTATGCAGAACACTTTATATATATTTAAACCCTTACCTTCTGTCCTAGTATCATTTCTAAGATGGAAGAGCGGTAAAGGCTAGGCAATGGGGGTCAAGTGACTTACCCAGAGTCATATAGCTAGGAAGTATCTGAGGTTAGATTTGAACCCAGGATCTCTTGTGCCCAGTCCTGGCTCTCTGAGCTACCCAGCAGTCCCCAGAACACTTTATATGGATGCTTCTATTTGGGCCTCACATCCCTGTGAGATGGGTCTCACAACTATTATTATCCATTTTATAGATGAGGAATCTGAGGCCAAAAAGATGAGACTGGATCATAGTCGATTGTAGAATTTGAACTCAAGGCTACCCTGATTCCAAGTCCAGTCCTCCTTCTAGAGCTCCTGGCACACCTCAGTCACTTAGTAAATGCTTTTCACTGATTATCACATCATGTTGCTGCTCAAGAAGGGAAGCAAAAGGGCTTGGATTATTACTGGTATGTGTCATGGGCAGGAATATATGGGTTCCTTCAGGCCTTCCCCCCACAACTGGCTGAGCCCATGTTCCCGTGGCATATGTGAGCCCTGACCTGGGTGAAGAAGTCATCCTCCAGGACCTGGTCGAGGCTGGGCCGGTCAGCGGGGTTGGGGGCCAGCAGGCGGGCAATCAGCCTTCGGGCATTGGGTGAGAGGTGACTGGGCACGGGATAGCGGGCGTCCCGGATGTTCTGATACATTTCAGGCAGCGGGCTGGCCTTGAACGGGGGGGAGCCTGTCAGTGCTGTGTACCTGGGGTGAGGAAGGGGTTCTGCTGGATGAGCCTTCCACGGACCCTGCCCCGAGCCCCTGCCGGCCCTGAGGCCGCAGCTGTGCTCACATCCGCATGGACACAGACACGCAGTGACACTGTACACGGTCGGCACTCACACGATACAGCCAAGAGCCCAGATGTCCGACTGGAAGGAATGACCCTTTCGGGAGACAACCTCTGGGGCCAGGTAGTTGGGTGTCCCACAGAGTCCGCTGGGGAGCAAGACAGAAGAAGTGACAGCACTCAGCCCGGACGGTGCACCCCCCGCCAGCCACATACCGGCACATCCCCCCGTCCCACGTAGAGGAGCGCGCGCACACGCAGAGCCACCAAAGACATCCCCACAACCACGTCTGCACAAGGTCCCAACCTGCTGGCATGCAGGCAAGGGAGCTGTGCACACACAACCACACGGGCACTGACACGGTCACACACACTTACCCATGGCAGTGCCCCCCCGGCCCCACTTTTGTAGCCAGTCCCAAGTCTCCGATCTTCACCTCCATGTTCTTGGTAATGAAGAAGTTACCTGCAGAAGGAATAGATCAAGTTGATGGTGTGTGATGGCATGTGGATGGGTGTGATGGCACATAGGTATAAAATGAAATGTGATGACATGGGTGAATATGATGGTGTGCAATGGCACGTGGGTGTGTGATGGCATGTGGATGGGTGATAGCATGTGAGGGTATATGATGGCATGTGATGGCCCATGGGTATGTGACGACACAAGTGAATATGATGGTGTGTGTGTTTTGGCATGTGGTTGTGTGATGTGTGTGATGGCATGTGAGTAGGTGTGATAGTATGGGTGATGGTGTTTGTGATAACACTGGGGCAAGCATGGAGGAGGGCGCTCCCAAGAGACACAGAACGTCTCTGGCACATCTGGTGTGACCTCCTGCCTCTCAAGGGGACTTTCTGTAACTCCCCTGGTCTCTCTTCCCATCCTTCCTTCCCCTCCTCTACCTCAGCCTCCCCCATCCCTGCCCCTGAGCCTGTACTTACTGAGCTTGAGGTCTCTGTGGATGATACCCTGCTGGTGGAGGTAACGTAGGCCAGCCGCAATGCCCCGCAGGTAGTAGCGGACCTCAGGCTCAGTCAGTGTCTTCCGGGCCTTCAGGACATGGGCCAAGGACTACAAGGAAGGAAGGAAAGGGAGGGAGGGAGAAAGGGAGGGAGGGAGAGACTGGGTGAGATGGTGAGATGCTAGTCTCAGGCTTCCCACCTACCTTATCACCCTAGCTCCAAGGGCCTTTCCATCTACTCTTTCCTCACAATGATCCAGGAGCAGAAGGTATTATCCCCATTTTATAGATGGGGAAACCAAGCTTAGGGAATAGAAAAAGCTTCCTCAAGGTCACATGAAGAAATAAGGGCAAAGGAATAATGATACCCAGAACTGCTGACTTTCAGCTTCAGGGAGGTCTATCCCTAAGAGAAGACCAATATTGGAGGTGGTGGAGGAGGGAAGGGAATAAACATTTATACAGCACCTACTGGGTGCCAGGCATTGTGCTAAGGACTTTACAAATATCTCATCTGAGCTTCACAACAACCCTACAAGGTAGTTGCTGTTTTTACCCCCATTTTACAGCTGAGGAAAATGAGGCAGACTGAGGTTATGTGACTTGGGGGGGGGGGCACACAATTAGTAAATGTCTGAGGCAGGATTTGAACACGATTCTTCTTGCCTCTAAACCCAGTGATCCATCTACTGTACCACCTAGATCAGTGATTCCCAAAGTGGGCGCCACCGCCCCCTGGTGGGTGCTGCAGCGATCCAGGGGGATGGTGATGGCCACAGGTGCATTTATCTTTCCTATTAATTGCTATTAAAATTTTTTTAAAAATTAATTGCCAGGGGGCTAAGTAATATTTTTTCTGGAAAGGGGGCGGTAGACCAAAAAAGTTTGGGAGCCACTGACCTAGATGCTTCAGTAAGAAGGAATTTAAAGATAAGGATTTTGGGAGGGGGGCACCAGAAGAATCAGAGATAGGAGAGATTAATATTGGGGAAGAGGATGGAGAGATGGGATAGGGGTCAGGGATGTAGGAGACCAATACTAGGGATGGAGATATCGATGATGAGGGTGGAGGATCAGAGAAGGAGGAAATGGGATGGATCAGAGATAGAAAGGAAAGGTCAGGGTGAGGAGGCCCTCACCTTGCGGCTGCAGTACTCTAACACCAAATAGACATTGTCCCGATCAGCAAAATGTCCATGGAAGCCAACCACATTCCTGTGCCTAAGCTGGCTGTGGAGCTCAATCTCTCGCTCTACTTGCCGGCGGGAAGGTGGCCCCCTCTATGGGACAGAACGAGAAGCATGATGGGACTGGAGGAGGAACCCAGAAGGCTGGGGTCTTAGGGGTCAGAGATGGACAGAGAAGAATGGGTGAGAGGAAGGAAGACCTGTGCAAGGGCTGAGGGTGGGAGATTTTTGGATGGGGAAGGGGTGAAGAGAAGTCAGGAATGGAAACAGGACCAGTGATGGAGAGGGAGAGCATCGATGAGGGAATTAAGGATGAAGAAGACAGTGATAAGGGAAAGGGATGACAATGATGATAGGGATGAGGAGTCAGAAATGGGGCAGGTTAGTAATGGGGAGTCAGCAATAGAAGAGATCCATGAAGGGAACAGGGGAAATAAGGGATGATGGAGATCAGTAATGGTCAAGCTGCGGGATATCAGAGATTGGGATAGGTGTATCTCCAATCAGGATGGAGATCAGGGTTGGGGAGCTTGAGATTTAGGATTATCCATAGGAATAGAGGACTAGGGATGGGGTTGGGAGTAAGGTAGAGGGTTGGGGGAAGGGATCGAGGGCAGGGTCTTGAAGTCTCTGAAAAGGGGGAGGGAGTATTACCTTCCCCCACTGGTCTGGCCCACTGAGTCTTTCCCAGGGCACCACCTTGAGGGCGAACACTCGATTGGTGGACATGTCAGTCAGTTTGTAGCATCTGCCAAAGGCACCCTGTGGTAGCGAGGGGGAGTCACAGGGGATATAGGACACATTACAGCATCCCAGACACCACTCACTCAGACTCTTCCTGGGACCCGGACCTCAGGTGCTCCCCAGCTTCTAACCTCAAGCAGGAAAGCACGGATGAACACACACGCAAGTACAAGCCCATATATTTCCCCCATTGCCCACTTACACCTGTACTGGTCTTCCCAGGGCCCCCTCCTTGGACAGCTCTGGACCTGGGCCTTCCAGCTGACCACCTATTACATGGGTACCATCCCTCCTCTACACAACACACACACACACAAGCTGCAGCCTGGCTAGGGGTGAAGGCAGACTCAGACAGAGGAAACAGAGTCGCTAAGTAAGTAAGTCTGGGAAAGTGGGCCAGCCAGAATCAGGATTTAGAGCTGGAAAGGACTTGGCTAGCCCCTATGAATACTGGCTCTCCTCCCCTTGCAGGACTCCCCCTCCCTTCCCGCGTTGCCCCCATTTATGCCTCAGTGTCCCCATCCTTCCCCCTCTAACCCCCCAGGGAGCCAGGAGAACGGAGCCTCCAGGGCCCACGGGACTCCCCCTCCCCTCAGCCCTTACCGTGCCCAGCAGTCGCCCCCGCCTGTAGATGCGCCCTGTGCTCGGGTCCCGGAGGAAGGAGGCTACAGGCTCCTGGGCCCCCCTTCTCCTGGGTACTCTCAGCTCCATCCCTACCCTCTTACACCCCCTAGCCTCTCCGCGGGCCCAGCTGAGCTCCCCCACCCACCTTCCCTCCTTCTCCAGCTACTTCTCCCTCTCCCTCCCAAGCTCTGACAGTGCCTGGGGGAGTCCCCGGGAAGGTTCATATACCCCCCGGGGCCAGGCCTCCGGGCCTCCCTCCCTCGATGATTGGCTGTAGAGAAAACAAGAGGGAGGGGGAACTGGAGAAGGGTGAGAGCCCGGGGGAGGGAGAAGGGGGGCGGTGGCGGCGGCGAGGGAGGGGGGAGGCGGGAGGGGAGCCAGGCACGCACACTGGCAGATGCTGGGAGCTAGTGTGTGGGAGTTTGTGTGTCTGAGCTTATCTAGGTAAATCTGTATGTGCGCGCGCACTTGTGCGCGGTAGCGTATGTCCGGGATGGATGTGTGGCCGTGGGAATGTGTGGCCAGCCGAGATGGAAATTGTCGCGCTCTGTGTGTTGTGTGGACGCAGGACCGCTTTGGTTCCGGATACATGTGTGTACGTGTGAGCAGGGACAGTGTGTGTATGTGATTGTGTGTTTGCGCGCGCGCTAGCTGGAGTTCCGTGTAGATCTCGGCTTGTTTATGTTAAGTGGGCATTACGCATGGATTAGGTGCATCCGTGCAAAGGAGGCTATGCCCTGAGCATGCCCGGCTTCTGCTGGGCATATGTTCCCGTGTGTGTGCAGAGACGGCCTCTGTATGGTAAGGGTGCATAAGTCCCCTCCCTATCTACTGTGTACGCAGGTCCCTCGGTTTCCTCACCTGAGAACTGGGCATGGTTATTTGAAAAGGAATAGAGGGAGTCCTCTTCTCTCTCTTTCTCAGAAGAGTTTCTCCCCTAAGGGTTTTGAGGCCCATCCCCTGTCACCCTGCTCTCTAGGGAGGAGGGGATGGGGAGCCCAGAGCCTTGGAATCCTCTGCTCCCCGGCAGAGTCCATCCTTTCCTAGCAAGTAAGAAGGTTGGGAGTGGCTACTCCTTCTGTCTCTGCGGGACTCCTAGGTATATCCGCGCCCTCCCCCCCCCCCCCCCCCCCCCCCAGCACTTAAATGTATTTGGTGAATGAAAGCTAGCTGAAAATCAGAGCTTTCATGGAGGGAGGCAGATCCGGCAGCATGCAGGCGCTCAGAGGAAGGGGAGCAGGGTCCCACATTTTTCCAATGTTTTATTTTCCCCTAATTACATGTAAAGACAATTTTTAACCACTCTAAGAGAGAAGAGCGAGGGCTAAGCAAGTGGGGATAAGTGACTTGCTCAGAGTCATACGCTAGGATCATCTGAGGCCTGATTCGAACTGGGGGGGAGGGTCTCTCCTCCCCCACTCCATCTGGCCTTCTATCCACTGTGCTACCTAGCTGCTCCACACAGGGCTGTTTGTAAAGAAAGTAAACCCTAGAGCTCCACAGAAATGGAAGCTCACTATATTTCTAGAGAGATTGGAAAGATATGAATGGATTTAGATAAATGAGCAGCTTGGCACCCTCAAAAGGAACACTGGTGTCTGGACTCAGAGGAGCAGAGATTTAGACCCCGAAGGAACCTTAGAGGACATTGAGTCCAATCCCTTTGTTTAGTAGATGAGAAAACTGAGCCACAGGAAGTTTAAATGACTTCCCCAGAGTAACACAGCTTTTAAGCATTCCATGTAAGATCTGAACTCAGGTCTTGTTGTCTCTGGGTCTAACATTCTATCCATGGACTACTTAGCAGTCTCTAAAGTCAGAGAACTTGGGCTTTGATTTTGGTTTGTGTGGACTCAAGACAGAAGGACCTCCTTGCTGGGTCTCAGTTTCCTCAACTGTAAAAAAGAGGACATTGTACCAGATGATGCTAAGGTCCCTTTCAGCTCTAAATCCTACCCCTAGTGAGGTCAGGCAGGAGTGGGAGGACTAGGGGTTGGGGTAGGGAGCAATCAGAGCTATTCCTTCCACGTGGGACAGCTCTGATCCTGAGGCAGGCTCTCCTCATTTGGGGCAGAAGACTGTAAAAAATTGTGTGTGTTGTCTGCTTCGTAGAATGTATGTTCCTTGAGGACAGCAACTGTTTTTATCTTTGTATCCTCAAGTATGGAGCCGTGCCTGGGACACAGCCAATACTTTATACCTGTTTGCTGACTTACCCTCTGATCCTACCCAGCACCACAGACTGTTGACCATAGGCCTCATTCTTAGCCCACTCCCCTGATTTCCCTCTTGCCTAAAGTTGTGTTCAGAGCTGGAAGAGACTCTTGGGGTCCCCTAGTCCAAGGCACTCATTTTTCACAAGGGGCTTGCTCCAGGCTACAAAGCAAAAAGCCTGATGGCACAATCAGGGACTGAAAAACTGGTCCCTTCCAGCTCTGAACTGGTTCTAAGATTCCAGGAAAAGACCAGTTTCCAATTTTATATAAGAGGCCGAGCTCCCAGGGTGATCTCAGTGGGTAAGCAGTGCCCCCTAATGGCTCTCAGGCCTATAATATTAGGAGACCACTGGCAGGGTTTCTCCCAAGAGTGAAGAAGTGGAGATTTTTGTGGAAGAAAGTAGATAAGAAATGCAGGGTCTGGGAGATGGAGGGAGGGAAGGAGAGGCCAAGGGAGCTGGGATTAGGGCCAAGGCATTGTCTGAGAACTCATGGCTCTGCAGGGAAGCCAAAAAGGATTTTTACCCTTTTGTGCCCATTGTTCTCACCAGCAATCCCCAACCCATTGGACAATAATTGGGGGGTTTAGAGGTCTGGGTCCTCATTGTCTGCCACCCATTTCCTCTGTGACCCTGGACATGTCCCTTTCTCTTTCTGAGCTGTTTCCCCATCTTGTAAAATGCAGCCGGGGTAGATAAGGTCCCTTGTGTTTCCTTTGTAGGGGAACAGTATGATGGATGGAACTAGAGGCAGGAAGATGAGCACCTGATACTAGCTTTGTGACTATGGACAAATCACAGCTTCTCTGAGCCTCAGTGTTCTCGTCTATAAAATGGGAAAATCATACCAAAGGATTGCTTTGAGGACCCAATGAGGAAATATATAAAAAGTAGGTCGTGTTACATAAATGTAAATTGTTATTTTAAAGTTCCTGACATCCCAAGTTCTAAGAACTCTTTCCACATTCAGCAATCAATATTATAATAAGGACCTCTTCAATTCTAACAAGTCAGCCCTAGAACCCTGCTGTCTGGATTCCCAGGCCAGGGCTTGTTCTCAGAACTTCTCCTCAGTCCCTATTTCTAGAGGATCCTACTCAGCCCATCACCTTTTTTTCTTTAAGTCCCTCCAAAAGGGCTCACAGCTTTCTCTGGAAGCCTTTCTTTTGCTTCTCTTCTTGTGTCTTCATCTTCTCTTGCTGAATCCTCCCTCCCCTAAAGAGGCACTTGGAGCCTGGGGGCAGGAAAGGGACTATTCACAAAAAAGGGAGGGTCAAAGATCTGGCGGAGTTGGGGGGGAGTTCAGGGAGTAGGCAGTGTGGGCCCAAGAGCAGGAGGGGGAAGCTTAAGAGCTGGTACCTGAGATCTAGGGCCAGGGGAGGGTACCCTAATCTCCAAAACCTCTTTCCACTTACCACCCCCCCCCCCCACCATGACTACAGCGGCCTGGAAAGCTTCGGACATCCGATCTTCTTGTTTACCTAGCCCCGGGGGAGGGCAGGGCCCAGTGGCGTCCAAGCCCGGCTCCAGCCCGGGTCCCCAGCTCTCTCGTGGCTGCTTCTCCCATTCCTCTGCCCCTCTGCCCTCAGTTAGCCCAGCGACCACGGTTATGCCCGGCAGGGGTCGCTGTGAATGTTCCCTTCTCTGCAGTCTTCACCTCCCCCTCAGTTAACCCCCTTAGTTGTTATTGGAAACGACATCCTGAGTGCGGGGATCCCTGAGGGACACCCTTGGGTCGAGCTGTTGGGGGATCCGTCTTGCTTTGGCCTACCGGGTCCCTGTGTTCGGATAGGGAACCCAGGTGTCGGAGGCCGGAGCAGGGGGCGTCGATTAAGTAGCTCATTGGGGTCAAGGGCTCAGCACTGGGGACCCAGGTGTCCCGGCCATTCCCAGGGATGGATTGAATGTCCCAAGGGGAGTAGTAAGGAGGGGAACTTCTTGGGAGCTCCAGTATAGGACTGATTCAAGGCAAGCTGGAATTCTCGCTCTGGACTTCATTTTCCCGGTCTGTAAAACGAAGGGCCGCGACCCCTAGAAGGTCTCTCTCAGATCCCTTCTAGAGAACCCAGTGTTCAGAGCTCCGGGAGAGGAGCGGGGGCGGAGCTTGGCCTCACCCTTCCTTCCCTCCTTCTCTCCCCCCCCCTGGGAGCACCGCACCCCGCGCTCACATTTCCCGGGCCTGAGCCGGAGTAGCAGAAATAGCAACGCCTGGGGCGGGGTGGGGGGCGGTGAAGAGAAGAGGATGGAGATGCAGTGGGGGGTGGGAGGGGGGGGAACGGAAAAATTAGATTGGGGGCGGGGAGGGGTGGGCCTAGGATGGCTCCCGCCCTCGCCCCGCCTCCTCCCTTCCCG
>NC_058130.1:727533693-727595978 GCF_016433145.1 Gracilinanus agilis | reverse complement strand
CCCCCCCCCTGGGAGCACCGCACCCCGCGCTCACATTTCCCGGGCCTGAGCCGGAGTAGCAGAAATAGCAACGCCTGGGGCGGGGTGGGGGGCGGTGAAGAGAAGAGGATGGAGATGCAGTGGGGGGTGGGAGGGGGGGGAACGGAAAAATTAGATTGGGGGCGGGGAGGGGTGGGCCTAGGATGGCTCCCGCCCTCGCCCCGCCTCCTCCCTTCCCGGACTGTGGGGATACCCAAGGTCACCACACAGCCCCACAGCCTGGGGCTCCGGGTCGCTTGAGGCCCCTACTGTGACTCCGGCCCCTGGGAGGCGGAGCACCCGACGAGAATGAGTCCTTGCCCTGCTCCCATCCCCCTCCATTTCCCTCGGGTGTCCCCCCAGCTCCAGCTCCCAGGTTCCGGGAGCCCTGGGAGAGCGAACTCCGAAGGGCAATCTGCCCGCCCAGCCCCGCCCCCGCCGTGCGGCAGGGGGAGGGGGGTGGTCCCCAGGCTGCTCCCCTGTGCCCACGGTTCGGCACCTGCCCGAAAAACCCGCTGCGGCGGATCCCTAGGGAAAGCTCTCCCTTTCCTCCCCACCTCCACGACCCCTATACGTTTAACCCCTGAGGTGCCTAGCAGCTCTGCTAAGCGGAGCCACGAGCCCCACAGGCACGAGATGAGCCTGGAGGGGTTAATGGGACCTGGGTGGGGTGGAAGGGGTGGGTGCCTGGAAGGGCGCGGGCCCCAAAGGCGCCCCCGCCTCCCTCCTCCCGCCGGCCCAGAGTGGGAGGGGCTGTGGTTCGGGCGGCACCCCCGTCAGTCAGTTCGGACCAGGATAACTACGCCGAAGCTCGGCCCAGGTTAGGGAGAGGTGGCCCGCCCAGCCCCACGCGGGACAGCAACTCCCTCCCCCCCGACCCCAGATGCCACGGCCCGTGGGGACCCAAGAGGCTCGGAGTAAGCATTCAGTCGGGAAGCTCTGGTAAGTGCCCTGACCCCTCAGGAGGAGTCCCCTCTCCCCCGAGCAATGGGTTTGGGGGCCATTGCCCCTTCCCTTGCCCCCCAACATTGTGCTGGACCCGAACCTCTCCATTTCCCCAAACTCCTTCCAAAGAAGCTTTAGGGAACAGTCTGAGTCCCATCCTCTCCATGAAGAAATGGGTATCTCAGGGAACTTTGCAGCCTGGGTGGGAGGATTTCAGAAATTAGATCATAGAATGGCTGAGCTGGAAAGGACTTTAGAACATAGAATGGCAGAGCTGAAAGGGATCTTTGAGGGCATTTTGCCTCCTCCTCATCTTCGAGATTGTAGCCCAGAGGTCGGAAAAACGGACTTGCTCAAAGTCACACATCAGGACTGGATCCAGGGCTTCCTACCTCCAAGTTCTTTTACAATTAACTTTCTCCTCTACCCATCCCCACCCCCAAACCCCATTTTGCTGGGAAGCAGGAAGAGGGGGAGATTAGGGATGGTTAGGGTGGCATTTCCCTCTGATCTGTTCCTTCAGTTGGCTCAGGAACGAAACCTAAGCCCCTACCTCTATCCCCCTCATTTCTCATTACCTAACCTTTTCTCTTCTTCCCTCTAAGCCCTTCCTTCCTAAACTAGCAAAACCTCCCCTGGCAGGTCATCCTATCCCTTTTCTCCAGATTCCAAACTCCACACTTGCACCCTACACCCCCACCCCCACCCCGGGATCTAGGCTAAGCTCCCTGCCCCGCAAGGGATAGGGTTAGTATTTTCCTACAAGGTTCTCAAAAGCACTTTTTAGACAATTAGCTTCCCTTTCTCTAAGGGGAATTGGGATGGGTTCTCTTTATTTATTCATCTAGATTCTAGAACCTTGAGGTTCTGAAGGATACACACTTGGGTCCAGAAGTGTGATAAGCAAGGAGAACCCAGGAATTCCCAGACCAGAGTCTTTTCTTGCTGAAAGTCAGGCACTCTGCCAGAGGAGAGATGGGTAATCTCCCTGCCTATTCTCCCACTCCTTCCAGTCTTGCCTTCCCTCTCCTGGGATTCTCTGTGGGTGTTCAAATCCTCCTACACCTCATTCGTCCTTCCTTGCCTTCCCCCACACCACCCCCACCTTGGTCTGACCTGAAGCTTGGTGGGTTATTTTCCAAAACCTGATCCTGAAACCAAACTATCCTCTTTGTGTAGATTCAGAGAATCCATGGATGTTAGGGCTGGAAATGACCTTAAAGCCATATTAAAGACCCAGGCCCTTTATATTATAGAAGGAACAAGTGAGGCCCATTGAGTGGAAGTGCCAATAGTCCCAGGAAGGCTGGGTCTCCTAAGGACAAAGTCAGAGTTCTTTCCATTGTACACTCCCGAGATCCTTCCCACAATCAACAATTCCAATCCCTGAGAGTAGAGCCTGAGTCAATAGAAAATGAGGCGAGAAGGGATGCCTCTGGGGATTTCCAGTGGGGTTCTACCCTGCTGTTTGTGGTTCTTTGGGCAGGCACAAGTGCCCCTTGCTCACTGGGTGACTTTGGACAAGTCACTTATCATCTCTGGGATTCAGATTTCCCATCTGTCATCACCTGACAGGACTGGACTCTTAAGGTCTTTTTCATTCTGACATTTCTGGGATCCTTTGGTGCCCTTGACAGCTGGGTTTTTCTGGTCAAGCGGGGGTGTCGATTGCCGCCTGAGATTGAGGGAATATTGTTGCTGACTGGGGAGGGCAATTGTCAGCCTGCATATAGTCCCTTGGGAGCCTGGATGTAGCCCCCAGACCCAGATCCAGCTGCCTAGAGAAGCCCAGTGCCCAGCGCCCATCCAGGATATCCACCCCAGGCCTTCCTTCTCCACCTAGTTTCCCTACCATCCAAACACTCTCCCCACCAAAAGATTTAGGCAGCTGCTTTTATTTTCCTGCCAACTACAGATCTGTGGCCAGGCCTGTGCTCAGAGATAAGGAGTTAAGGGACACTGGTGTATGGAGGATGGGGGGGACCTGACTGAGTCTGGCTGAAGGTGTGGCTGATGGAGATGAGGTGTTGCCCCCCTTCCCAGGGTACTGTTTCACAAATGAGAAAACTGACACTTAGAGACCTGCCTGAGTTCATATAGTTAAGAGGTTACAGATTTTCACAGTGCTGTTTATTTGTATTTGATAGCCAGGCCAGAGAACAAGTAAAAGAGCTACAAGTCCATTGTGTGTGTGTGTGTGTGTGTGTGTGCGCGCGCGCGCAGTTTGGGGTTTCACCAAGTCTCCCTTTGCATCCTGCCCTGAATCCCAGCCTCTTTTCCTTTTCAAGAAGTCTTCTCTGATCCTGCATTTACTTATCTTCCTATATTAGGCATGGGGCAGCTACTTGGTGCAATGGGTAGATGGCCAGGCTTGGAGTCAGGAAGACTCATCTTCCAGAGTTCATATCAGACCTCAGACCTCAGCTGTGTGACCCTGGGCAAGTCACTTAAGCCTGTTTACCTCGGTTTCCTCATCTGTCAAATGAGCTAGAGAAGGAAATGGCAAGCTACTCCAGTATCTCTGCCAAGAAAACCCCAAATGGGATCAGAAAGAGTCAAATAGGACTGAACACCAACAGAACATTAGGTATCCCCTGGCTGAATGACAATGGTGATGATGATGATGATGATAGCTCACTTTCAAAGACTGCTTTAAGGTTTGCAAGATGCTTTGCTTACATATTTTTATTTGATTCTTATATCACCCATTATAGGAACCCTGGGAAGTTGGTGTTGGTATTATACCCATTCTACAGCTGAGAAAACAGGCTCAGAATAGAAGTAAATGTATGAGAAAGAAAGAATTCAAACCCATGTGTTTCTGACTTCAAGTCTAGTAGCTTGAGTGCAGGGACTTTTACTTTGTCATCAGAAAACATTTCTTCTTATTGTGCAGCTGCCGTTCAGTTCTGTGTGATTCTTCCGGCCCATAGACGATAGCTATCCATGAGGTTTTCTTTTTTTTCCCCTTTCTTTTTTAACCCTTACCTTCCGTCTTGGAGTCAACACTGGGTATTGGCTCCAAGGCAGAAGAGTGGTAAGGGTGGGCATTGGGGGTCAAGTGACTTATCCAGGGTCACACAGTTGGGAAGTGTCTGAGGCCAGATTTGAACCCAGGACCTCCCATCTCTAGGCCTGGCTCTCCGTCCACTGAGCTATCCAGCTGCCCCCCAATGAGGTTTTCTTGGCAAGAATACTGGGAGTGATTTGCTTTTTTCTTCTTCAGTGGATCCTTTTGTTAGGCAATCAAAGGTTAACTGACTAGGAAGTGTCTGAGGTTGAATTTGAACTCAGATTTTCTTGACTCGAGGGTGAGCGTTCTATCCACTGGGCTGAGCTGATTTGGCCAGGGTCACATAGCTAATCAATGTTCCAGGCTAGATTCGAACTCGGGGAGAGGAGTCTTCCTGACTGGAGGACTTGTCATTCTATCTACTGAGTCTCCTAACTGCCCAAACACTTATTAAAACCTAGCGTGTGCCAGGCACGGCCAAGCACAGAGATACAAAAAGAGGCAAAAGAAAGCCCCCGGCCCTCAAGGAACTTCCAGTCTAATGAGAAAGCCCACATGTGAACAAATATATACAAAGCAAATTCTCTACAGGGTAAATGGGAAATCATTAACAGAGGGAAGGCACTAGAATTAAGTGCAGTAAAGAGAAGGGATTTCAGGTAGGACTAAGGAAGTCAGAGAGGCCAGTGGGTAGAGCAGAGGAGGGAGAGCATTGCAGGCGTGAGGATCAGTCAGAGAGAATGTCTAGAGCCCAGAGATGGAGTGCCTGATTTAAACCCTCACCTTCTGTCTTAGAATCAATACTGTATATTGGTTCCCAGGCAGAAGAGGGGTAAGGGCTAGGCAGTGGGGGTCAAGTGACTTGCCCAGGAAGTGTCTGAGGTCAGATTTGAACCCAGGACCTCCCATCTAGGCCTGACTCTCAATCCACTGAGCCACCCAGCTGCCCCCTGTTCCTGTGATTCTTATACGGTGCCTACCTCACTGTAGGTGTTTAATAAATGTTTGTGGAACTTCACCAATTTCCAGGTCCATAATGGCCTTTCCCCTCTTGCCTCAATTTATAGGATTTATAGCTAGGACCGGAGAGCCCACCTCCTCCCTCTCATTTTGCAGATGGAGAAACTGAGTCCAAAGAGGTGAAGTGCTCCCTCATGGTCCTCCAGGTAGTAAGTATTGGAGCCAGGCTTTGGACCTAGGTCTCCTGACCTTTAATCTAGTGACTTTCCCTGGACACTGAATGGAACATAACCCTTCTCTCATGCACTTTGCATGTAATTTTATGGGCTGTAATTAGCTGTGTTTATGTCTCATCTTCTTACTAGATTGAGGGCAGGAACTCTGATCTGTCCAAGCTTCAATTGCTCCCAGGTGAAGCAGAGGCTCTGGGCTCTGTAAATAGCAGGCATTTCATGTTTTATTGTGTGAAATTAAAGTCCTCTCCCCAAATCAGTCTCCCTTCTCCCTTTCCCTCTTCCCCAATCAGAATCCTTCCATGAAAGACCTTGTAGTAATGTCTAATAAAGATCCAATCTGAGGGAGAAAATTTAGAATTAAAATTTTTTTTTCATGTTAAAAATTGTTTTAAAAAAGAGAAAAGGGGAAGCTAGGTGACTCAGTGAATTAAGAGCCAAACCCAAAGATGGGAGGTCCTGGGTTCAAATATGGCCTCAGCCACTTCCTAGATGTGTGACCCTGGGCAAGTCACTTAACGTTAGCCCTTACCACTACTCTGCCTGAGAACTAATATATAGTACTGATTCTAAAATGGAAGGTAAGGGTTTAAAAAAGGAGAGTGAGAAAAGTCCCAATCTGTTTTCAGGGCAAGAATGTAGGAGAAAAGAGTCCTGGGTTGGAAATCAGAAGACCTGAGTTCTAGTCCTTGTCCATGTTTCTTAGAAAAACTCAATGTGTTTTGAGTGTGAATGTCCTACTGAGGGGATAAAACCCTTCCTATGGAATTAGAGATCCCAGACTTAAATCTCAGTTCTTTTTTTTCTTTCTGAGCAAAACTGACTATTCCCACCCCCCCCTTTTTTTCCTGCGTTATACATGTATTATCATGCAAAGCATATTTCCATATTATGCATTTTTATAAGTGAATAATCATATAAAACTAAAACCCCAAATCATATACCCAAATAAACAAGAGATAAATCATATTTTTCCATCTACATTCTGACTCCAATAGTTCTTACTCTGTAGGTGGAGAGCATTCTTTTTTTTAAGTCCCTCAGAATTGTCCTGGATCATTGGATTGCTGTTAGTAGCAAAGTCTTATCACATTTGATCATTCCACAGTATTTCAGTTTCTGTGTACAATGTTCTCCTGGTTCTGCTTATTTCACTCTGCATCAGTTCACATAGGGTTTTCTAGGCCTTTCTGCAGTCATCTTGTTCATCACTCCTTATTGCCATTCCCATCACCATCAGATACCGTAATTTGTTCAGCCATTCCCCAACTGAAGGACATACCCCCATTTTCCAGTTTTTTGCTACCACAAAAAGAGCAGCTATAAATATTTTTGTACAAACAGATCCTTTCCTGTTTTTTTGTTTTTTGTTTTATCTCTTTGGTATATAGACCTAGTAGTGTTATTAGTGGATCAAAGGAAATACATTCTTTTTTTTTTTTTTAAACTTTTACCTTCTGTCTTGGAGCCAATACATAGTATTGGCTCCAAGGCAGAAGAGTGGTAAGGGTAGGCAATGGGGGTCAAATGACTTGCCCAGGGTCATACAGCTAGGAAGTGTCTGAGGCCAGATTTGAACCTAGGACCTTCAGTCTCTAGGCCTGACTCTCAATCCATTGAGCTACCCAGCTGCCTCCAGGAATGCATTCTTTTATAACCCTTTGGGCATATTTCTAAATTGTCTTCCAGAATGGTTGGATCAATTTACAACTCCACCAGTAATGCATTAGTGTCCCAATTTTGCCACATCCCCTCCAACATTTACACTTTTCCTTTAATGTCATATTGGCCAATCATAGTTGTTTTAATTTGCATTTCTCTAATTGAGGGATTTAGAACATTTTTCATATGATTATTTGATAACTTTGATTTCTTCATCTGCAAATTGCTTGTTCATATCCTTTGACCAATTGGGGAATGACTTGGATTCTTATAAATTTGACTTAGTTCCTTATATCTGAGAATGAAGCTCAGTTCTGATACTTATGACCTCTGGGATCTTGGACTTCAGTTTACCCATCTATAAAACAAGAGGGGCAGGGCTAGATGATCTCTGAGGTATTCCAGCTGTAATCTCCTATGACTCTTAAGCTTATGCTTTCGAAAGTATGTGGAATTGCTAAATGGAGAAACTCTCCACTGAAGGCAGATCTTTAACTCATCAGTAATGTGGAAGGTTGCCCATGACACTGATAGACAAGACTTGAGCCCACGAGAAAGCGTTATGTGGTGGAAAGAGTGCTGGATTTGAATTCACTGAACTTTGCTTCAAATCCTAGCTCTGGAGGGCAGAACCAAGATGGTAGAATAAGGCAGGAACTCCCAGAACACTCACAAATTCACCTCCAAACAACTTTCTAAAAAAAATAAATAATTCAAATTCTGACTCTGTCACTTAATTTTGAAAAATGAGAGTTGGATTAGATGATTTCCTTTGTCCCTAAATCTGATCCTTCCTGGGGGGTGGAAAGTGGCCCTCAAAATACCATCGTGTAGTCTCCTAATTAACCTCCCAGCCTTGTTCTTCCCACTTCAACCTTTCCTCTAACCTGCCACTAAAGAGACTTCTCAAAAGCCCAGGTCTGACTGTGTCACTCTCCTCTTCAACAAAAGTCAGTGGCTCCCTGTTGTCTTTTGAATTCCTTTGTTCAGTTTTGGAAGCCTTATCCTACCGGACTCCATCCTACCCATCCAGCCTTGATCCTCTTCTTCTCTGGCAGTCGGGCCAAAGAGACCTTATTTGCTCTTCTCTCACATCACAGTCCACTCCCCATGTCCTTCCTTTTGCACTGGCTGTCCCCCATCCCTAGAATGCAGTCCTTCTTCACCTCTGCCTCATAGAATCCAAGTTTCCTTCAAAATTTCGGCATGAAGCCCTTCCTGATCCCATCCCCCAGCTGCTAATGCCTTCACCCCACAAATGATTGGATACACATATCCCTTCCACAGCTTGGGGGTTAAGGGTGCTGCACCCCCATGATCTGGAAAATCTGTGTAAAATTTTTTGGCCCTTCTTCATACCAGAGAAGACGTCTGAGTTTTTTCCTTTTCTTTCTTGGGGTATTTACTGAACCTTTTTGTAAAATTTGGGTTAAGTATTTGGTCATAGGCTATAGAATTTTTTTTTAAGTGAAAACCTTTACTTTCCATCTCAGGATCAATACTGTGTATTGGTTCTAAGGCAGAAAAACAGTAAGGGCTAGGCAATGGGGGTCAAGTGACTTGCCCAGGGTCACACAAGCTAGGAAGTATCTGAATTCAGATTTGAACCCAGAACCTCTAGTCTCTTGGTCTGACTCTCAATCCACTAACTAGGGATGGGCAAACTTTTTAAAGAGGGGGCCAAAGGAAAGGAAATGCTCATCTGTCAGTCTGTTTCTAAGGCAACTCTTTTGAAGTTTCATGGTATTGTATCCTACTCATTGTATTCATCAGATTAGGAATAATGTCGTGCTGCTGATTAGAACATTTCAGGGGGTAGCATCTGGCCTGAGGGCCATAGTTTGCCCATCACTGCACTAAGCCATCTAGCTACCCCCTAGCTATATAGTTTCTAAACCTTTTCTGTGTTATCTGTGGCTTCCATAAAACTCCCATTTAATTTATGTTGACTTTCTCAGATAGCTGCTCCTCCCAGATACTTTCTAACTGTGTGACCCTGGGCAAGTCACTTAACCCAAGTTAAATCTGTCAACCTCAGGTTCCTAATTAGTTAAATTGGGATAATTAAATTTAAAATATATTTATTTAAATTGGGCACCTACCTACTGGGGCTCTTCTGTCATCTACTAGGGTTTATAGCCATCAAGTGAGATAATATTTGCAAAGTGTTTTGCCCAACCCTTAAGAGCTAGTTATAGGGGCAGCTGGATAACTCAGTGGATTGAGAGTCAGGCCTAGAGACGGGAGGTCCGAGGTTCAAATCTGGCCTCAGACACTTCCCAGCTGTGTGACCCTGGGCAAGCCACTTGACTCCTATTGCCCACCCTTACCATTCCTCCACCAAGGAGCCAATACAGAGAAGTTAAGGATTTAAAAAAAAAAAAAAAAAAAGAGCTAGTTATGGTGGCAACTAGGTGCTTAGTGGATCAAAAGCCAGACCTAGAGACAGAAGGTCCTGGGTTCAAATTTAACCTCAGTCACGTCCTAGCTGTGTGACCCTGGGCAAGTCACTTAACCCCCACTGCCTAGCCCTTACTGCTCTTCTGCCTTAGAACTAATACACAGTAATGATTCTAAGACAGAAGGTAAGGGTTTCATAAAAATAAATAAAATTTTTAAATAAGATGAGCAAGATGGGAGATCCTGGGTTCAAATGTGACCTCAGATGCTTCCTAGCTGTGTGACCCTGGGCAAGTCACTTAACCCCCATTGCCTAGCCCTTCCCACTCTTTCTGCCTTAGAACCAATATACAGCACTGATTCTAAGGTAGGAGGTAAAAGGTATAAAAAAAGAGCTAGTTATTATTATATTGACATTTATTATATTATTATAAGATATTATTTGTTGTCATTCAGTCATCATTTCAGTTGCGTCTGACTTTGTGAACTCATTGGGGATTTTCTTGGCAAATACTGGTCTGATTTGCCATTTCCTCCTCCAGATCATTTTAAAGATGAGGAAACTGAGGCAAACAGGGTTCATTTTATATTATTTTAATAGGATCATATAACATGTATTCTAATGATTATAATCCTATATTTAAGTATTATCCTATTTCATGCTAGCTATGATTATTAAGTGGGGAAGGTAAGCCAGACACTAGGATCCTTCTGCCGGCCCCCTGGGGACCCCAAACTCTGCCCTTTGCTGCCCTTAGGCCCTGGCCTGGACCAGTCGTGCTCCTGATCTGGATATATCTCTGCTGTGGTCTGGAGGGGAGGACTCAGGTAAAGGGAGAACAGAAGGGAGCCCCCAGCCCCCCTCCTTGGCTCCTGCTGCTTTCTTCTGGCCTAACTCTCTCGCTGTCCCCCCAGAGGGAAAGGGGCAGCCGAGCCTCCCAGGCCTCTCTGCTAGAGCCAGGCTGGGACTTCTGGGCTCCGGGTTCCAGAGGCGCCACCCGGCCCTTCCCAGCGATCCTCTCTGGGGCTCCCTGGGCCGGCTGCAGCTTTGGGGAGCTGTTTGTGAGAGGGGAGAAGAGCAGCCTTGGGCCCAGATCCGGGGCTGGTCCCAGAGGGGCAGGAGCTGCGAGTGGGAGGATGGAGCCCCTCTGGAGGGAAGGGTCAGCCCTGCTGCGTTTGGGGGAGGAGCTCGAGCTTTGTGTGGGTGCCTTGTTAATAGGGGGGATTCCTGCCAGAGGTCATAAGCCGGCCTTTCCTCTGTTTATGGGTCCTTTCCAGTCCTCAGAAACTCAGCCCCCGCAGCTCTAGCCTCTCGCCTCCGTGGAATTTGGCCCAGGCAGTGGCCCAGGGAGAGCGAGCCGGGGCGGTTGGGGGCCTTGCTAGAATCCGCATTTTCAGGGGCTTCGGAGGGCCGAGTCCTTGGGGTGGGGGGGAGGGCCTGCTCTCCTCTTTGTCGCCCTCCCAATCCCTGAGGAGCACCCCCACCTCCTGATATATTGACGCCCCCTCTTCAGAGTCTGCCAGCCTCCAGGGCCCCCCCTGCTCCTTTCCCACCTCATCCTCCCCCTTATGGAAAGGCCCCCCCTTCTCTCCATCGGGCTGAGCCAGCTTTGCTGGGGGCTGGGGCTGAAGCTGGTTGAACAGGCCGGGGCTGGATGGCACCCAGCACCCTGAGCTGCTTCCCAGGAGTCAGGACGCTCCCCATCCGCTGCCTGCCTCCCCACAGGGCAGAGGAAGCAGCTGGGGCCGGGCCATGTTGACAGAGGGAGGGGTCCCCCCTAGTGGGAAGGGCCCCTGGGGGCCTCTGCACCTCATTTCCTGGCTCCACCCCGTAAAGGGGCCCAGAGGAAATCCACTGGGGGTGCCTGCCGGCTGGGAGCTGGAACGCCTGGGTCCGGCTAACAGTCATCTTCCTCCAAGTAGGGAAGGTCTGGGTCCAGTGAGTGGACGCCCTGGGGGGCCTGGAGTGGCTGCTCCAGCACCTGCGGCCAGGGGGCCTCAGTGCGCAGTCGGAGATGCCTTCGGTGAGACCCTCACAGCGACGATGGGAAAGGGGGAGCTGAGGACTGCTCCCCATGGAAGGCCTGGGAAAGGATGGGAGTTTAGGGGATTTGGGGGAGCATGCAGTGGGGCCTCTCCAGGCGGCTCTGCATCCTCTCCAGTGGGGCGGGCAGGGGGGACCTGGGGCCTTCACCCTCCCCTCCCTCTGCACCTTCCCCCAAGGCTTAGGGCAAGAAGGCGGGGATTGGCAGAGAGGAGGGGGGTCAGGGCAGGCCTGGGCACTGAGCACCCCCACGCCCCATCCCAGTGCACAGCCCTTTAATCCGGCAGGAATGCGGGGCTAGGCTGGGAGTGGAGATTGCAGGGAGTGGGGGGAGGGGGTAGCAGGCCAGGCTCTGCTGACTCCTTCCTGACAGCCTTTGACCCCCCCCCCCAAATCTGCCTGCAGGATTCCCCGGGAACATGCCTGCGGGGGAGATTCTCATCAGTACCGCCTATGCAGGCTCTCTGTGAGTCTCCCAAGGACAGTATCCCCTCCCTTACCGCCTCCAGATACCCCCAGTTCCCTGGTGACACCCTCTGCCCTCCTGCAACCAATCACACCCCACCCCCACCTAGGGTCCCCCCAAAGAAGTCTGTCCCACAGTAGGAAGAACCAGAAGTTCTGCTGTGTGACTTTGGGCAAGACACCCCATTTCTGCCCTTCCTTCTCCCAGTCTGTAAAGCGAGGGGCTGTTTGATGATCCCTCCTGCTTGGGGCATTCCGTCTCTGAAAGGCTCCCCTGCTGTGACTCTGGATCTCACTCCCCCCTCCCTGTGCCCTCCGAAGCCCCGTATTCCCCCTCACCCCACACACTCGGGGGACCCCGGGCACTCCATCTACTCTGGAGACGGGATACCCAACCCAAGCTGCCGCGTCTCCCAAACGGCCCACATTCTTTACCCTAGGACGCCGTCCCCTGCATCATTTTTTCCCATTTAAAATGGGGAAATGGGGAAAACCCAACAATAATTACACTTGCACATCCTGGTTGGAGCCTCTCCCGCAGGACCTGGCCTGCATCTTCTCCTACAACAGAACTCGCTCAGGCTTTCCCCACCTGGGGACGGACGCAGCCTCCGGGGCCAGCTCTTTCTCAGACGCCGTTTTCTGCAGATTTCCTCCTCTTCTTCCCCATTCCCTTGCTGCTAAGCCACCCCCTCGGGTCCCAGATAAACATCCCTGATCCTCCCCAGCTCCCCTTTCCCCAGTTCTTTCCAAAACATCTTCTTTCCCTAATCCCATCATGCCCACCCTCCCCCCTGCAGTCTCTGATCATCCAGCCCGAGGGCGGGCGCTGCCCTTTCTCCCTGTGACAGAGCCTTCTGTCCCCGCTTTGCTCGGCAGGAATGCCCCTCTGGTGCCATGCCCTTCAGGGAGCTGCAGTGTGCCCTCTACAACAACAGGCCTGTTCTGGGCAACCAGGCCACCTACCAGTGGGTGCCCTTCTATGGAGGTGAGTCTCGGACACCCCGCTACTGCCTCACTATTCAGGCAGCTTGGGGAGACCCAGGACTAGGAATGGGTAACTGAGGGGCTAGCCAGAACTTTGGAGACAAAAGGACAGACCTGGCCCTGCCCTTGGGGGGTCCCTGCTCTCAGGGAGACTTCCCACTGAGGGGAGCTGGGTACATACCCCACCTTAAGAATTGGAAAGGGAAGCTGATGACTTCAGCCTCATGGGTAAAGGGACATGGAGCAAACTGATTAGGGAGGACTTTCCTGGAGGGGACGTTTGGAGCAGCACTTGGGAGGCCGCATGAGGGACCCCCTCCCCACCTTTCATCCTCTTCTCTGCCAGCTCCCAACCTGTGTGACCTGAACTGCTTGGCCAAGGGCCACACTTTCTACTACACCTTTGGGCGAGTACTGGATGGGACCCCTTGTAGCCCAGACTCTGAGGGCCTTTGTATCAACGGCCGATGCCTTGTGAGACCCTCTTTCCCCAGCTTAACCCGGCCTCTGCTACAAAGGGGGAAGGGAAGGGGGGCTGGAAAGCTGAGAAGAGCCGAAGGCTGTGGCCTGGGACCAACACGAGGGAGGGTATCCCAAGTCCCTGACCCTGGGAGGCGCAGAGGGGGTGGCATTTTTGAGTCAGCCTTCCCTCACTCCCTATGTCTCCCAGACTGCAGGTTGTGATGGGGTCCTGGGCTCTGGGACCCACGAGGACCACTGTGGCCAATGTGGCGGCAGGAACGGCTCCTGCCTCTTCGTCCATCGTGTATTCAGTGAGGCCAGCCCGCCCTCTGGTGACTGCCCCCCGCAGGGGTGAATTCTTCCTTTCCGGGCTCCCACCTTACCTCTCCTCTCTCCTTTATGTGGGCCCTCCTGCCCTAGGCTCGGGGTTCCCAGACCTTTGCCTGTCTTCTCACCTTCTTAACTTCTAGAACCTTGTAGGCATAGGGTGTCAGAGCCAGAAAGATGGGAGATTTCGGAGCAGAAGAGACTTTATCTGGTCTAACTCCTTTAATTGAACGATGAGGAAACTAAGCCTGGGAGAAGTGGCCTTAGAACATAGAGGGCAAGAGCTAGACAAGACCTTCGAGCATAGAAAAGAGACTTTCAGAGCTAAAGGCTCTGAATTAGAAGGGACTTTAGAACGTAGACTGTCAGAGAGGGTAGGGGCTTTAGAACCCACTGTCAGATTCGGGGTATCGGGGACCTTAGAATATACAATGTCAGGGTCGGGGGAGAGGACCTTAGAACTGGCTGTCTGATGAGGAAGGGGCTTTAGAAATGGGACAAGAGATGAGAGGGAACATCAATTTTAACTCCAATTTATAGAAGAGGAAACTAAAGCCCTGCTAGGGGGAGGATAAGCTGAAGTTGGGTTAGTGACAGTTAAGGCTTGAACCCATGCCCTCTGATACCCGGGGCAGAGCTCTTCCCACTGTACAATGTGCCCACACACGCACAGGCTTTGGCCCCTGAATCCAGGTATACTCACCAGTTTTGAGGAAGGGTAGCAAGGTCAGAGATTTGGGGCTCACTTGCCTTCCCATCCCTCCCTCCCCCCCAATCTCCTATCAGGTCAATCATACGGCTACTGGAACGTAACCCTTATTCCCACTGGTGCCCGGCACATCAGAGTCACTGACCGGAGCCGCAATTATCTGGGTGAGAGACAGGAGGACCTCCCATGTCCTGGACCCTGGGGCTTTCTGGCCCTGTCGTGATGGAGAATAAAGAGAAGGTCTGGGGGATATTACCTCTCTGGCTGGGATGGGGCTGTCCATAATGGATAGGGACCCCAGGAAGCAGACTCAGGCCAGGGTCGAAGGCTAAACTAGCCCCACTTTCTCCCTCTGGCCTGAGGGATCTCAGCATATTGAATAGGGGAAACTGAGGCCTGGGGACCTGAGCCCAGTAAAAAGCTCTGCCTCAGCTTCTGGCAAACTCCTTGAACTCTTTTCCTTCCCCTACCTCCTAGCGCTAATGGGCAGTGATGGGCGCTATGTCTTCAATGGGGACTGGGCCATTGACTGGCCAGGGGCCTTCGAGGTAGCTGGGACCCAGGTCCACTATAGCCGCACCAGTGACCACGTTGAGAGTCTGTGGGCAGTTGGGCCCACAGGTGAAGACCTCCACTTGCAGGTGATTGAGCCCAAATCTGGGGTAAGGGGCAGAGACCAATCTTGGGAAGTTGCCTGTGGGCTACTGTAGATTCAGGTGTGGGAGGGATCTAATGAAAGGTACTCTTGGGGGGGGGGTAGCTGAAATACTGTAGGAGGCAGTGGGTAGGGGCATTTAGGGGACTCAGTGGATAGAAAGCTGGGCCTGGAGGTGGGAGAACCTGGGTTCAAATACGGCCTCAAATATTTCCCAATTCTGTGCCCCTGGGCAATTCACTTAACCCATTTGCCTAGCTCTTGCCCTCTTGCTCTTCTGCTTTAAGAGTTGTCACTAGAACAAAAAGACTTATTTTAAAAAAAAAAAAAAGAGGCAGTGGTTAATCATGGAAACAACCTTAAGTTTGGAAGTAGGTGGCCTGTGTTCAAGTCCTGCCTCTTCCACTAGTCTATAGAAAATTACTTAAGCCCTCAGTGTTTCAGTTCCTACATCTGTTAAATGGGGATAATAATACTTCCACTCCCTTCCTCCCAGGATTGTTGCATTTCCTGTAGGATAAATAAATGTTGTCCTGGACCTGAAACCATTTGTTACCTTGAGTGCTTGTGTGGGAGTTAGGGACTTTGTTATCTACATTTACAAGAAACCTAGGCAGGTGAGCAGTCAATATTTCCGAAGCATCTATTTTTTATATATATGTCAGTCGCTGTGTTATGAGCTGAGGCTACAAAGAGAGAGGACAGCTGCTCTTCTCAGGAAGCATACAGCTAGATAGTCGGGGCATAATGAGCCAGAGAGAACATTTCGAGGGATGCTCCATGAAACTGCTTGTGAGCCTACAGCATGGGAGGACCTGGATTAATTCCTCCATGCCTCAATTTCGTCCTCTATAAAATGGGGGCGATACTTCCACTTCTCTTTTGTAAATCTTTAAAGTACTATTGAGACTTACAATTACTTGGGCCTCACAGCCAAAACCACTTCAGACAAAAGTCAGGACAGGAGAGATTTTTCCATCCAGTTGACCGATGAAGCGACCAAGACTCAGAATTCTCTAAGTTTGGGTAACCAGCAAGTGTTGGGATCTGGATTCAAGCCGAGGCCGTGAATCTGTTTCTCCAAGTCAGAATGATATTTAGAAGCCATCTATCCCTACCCTTCATTGGAAAGATAGGGAAACCGAGGCCTAGAAAGGAGAGGTACTTAGTTCAAAATCATAGCGAATTCGTGGAAGAGGCAGGACTAGAACCCAGGTTCCAGCTGACTCCTAGACCAGGGCTCTCTCCATGGTTCTGACTTTGAATTAAGTAGGATGTGGGTTCCTCCTTGGTCCTGCCTGGAGAGCACAATCCCTGGGTCAGAAAATGTTTGTTGGTCCACTGATTGTACTGCCCCTGGTTCCAGTATGAGTGTCCGCTTTACAGGTATTAAGGAGGATGAATTGGTCAAAAGTGGGGGAATAGTGGGGAACTGAGGAGGAAACCGAGCTGGGAAGCTGCCCTCGGAGTGGAGAGACAGGGTTTAAGGAGGAATCTGAGCCTCTCTGCTCCCCTAGGTTCTCTTCCAAGAGCCCAACCCAGGCATTGAGTTTGAGTTCTGGCTGCCAAGGGATGCCTATTATGCCCTGCAGAGCCACCGGAGTCCTCTAAGGCAGCCCCAGACGCGGGAGGTGGAGGTGGGGCCCCAGGAGGCTGCCTCTGCCTGGACCAAGCCAGCCCTCTCCTCTCCGGGCTTCTCTCTCCCTCCAGAGCAGCCCAGTGATACAGGTGGGTCTTCTCCCTTTCCCCAGAGGAGGAGATCAGCGAAGCCCCTCATTCTTTAGTCCCCCTCCCCCACCAGCTGGGATCAGGGTCCCTTTGCCCTCCCCATCCCAACTGCTTCATTGCTGTCTGTAGAGACCTGCCAGCCATGTCCAGGTGCCAAGGGACGGACCCAGCGTCTGCTTCATTACTGCCGGAGTGACTTTGGTAAGCTCTCCCTCTGCCCTCCATGAGCTCTCTTGGCCCTGGGCTTCTTACTCCCACCCCTTACACCAGCCCCCTCTCACCATCAGGTTTGGGACCCCTAAATTTATTTTAATTTTTAAAAATTTACAATAAAAACCCTTCCCTTCCGTTTTAAAATCAATACTATGGATTGGTTCCAAGGCAGAAGAGCGGTAAGGGCTAGGCAGTGGGGGTCAAGTGACTTGCCCAGGGTCACAAAGTTAGGAAATGTCTGAGGGCAGATTTGAACCCAAGACCTCCCTCTAGGCCTGGCTCTCAAACTATTGAACTACTAATTGCCCCCATGCCTCCTGGATTTATAGTTCACATAGGATTTTAGCTAAAAGGGACCTTAGAGGGCAGCTAGTTCAATCCCCTTCACTATCCAGAGGGGAACAAACTCAGAGGTGAAGTTGACTTGCTCAGGGTCACACAAAGAGTAAGCAGAGGTGAGATTTGAACCCAAATCCTCTGATTTGAAATTGAATGCTCTCTCCTTGCACTCAACTTTTTCCTCTTCCACCTTTGCTGCCCACAGAAAACCTTGAACTTGCTGTAGGGAGAACTGGGTTTTAATTCTAGTTATGCCACTGGTTCACTGTGTGGTGGAGGACAAATTCTGGTGTCAGTTTCCCCTTCTGTAAGAGTAAGAGCTTGGGTCAAGGCATGTATCAGGTGCTGAAAATTTCCTAAATGAATGGAAGGAGCCCTATCCTTATTTTCTTTTTTTTAAACCTTTACCCACTGTCTTAAAATCAATACAATACTAAGTATTGGTTCCAAGGCAGAAGAGCAGAAAGGGCAAGGCAATTGTAGTTAAGTGACTTGCCTAGGGTCACACAGCTACGAAGTGTCCAAGGTCAGATTTGAATCCAGGGTCTCCCATTTCTGGGTCTGGCACTACCCACCCAGCCACTTAGCTGCCCCTCCTTGATTCTTCCTATTCTTGTCTCTGCTGCTCACTTGTGTGACCCTGAGCCCTCTTGAGAGAGCAAGTCTCTTCCCTGGAGTCCTTCTACAAATAAGGGGACTGTATAAATTGCTCTCCAAATTCCTGAGTCTACAATTGCTAATACCCACAGTATTCCGAGCCCGGGTTCTGGCAAGGCTCCGTGTGGGTGAGGAGACCCGGTATGACATTCAGGTGCAACATTCGTACAAGAACTGGACCCCGCTAGAGCGCAGGGAGTTCCTCTGGGCCCCAGGGGCCTGCCCCTGTCCCCTGCTGGCCCCTCGAGCAGAGTACCTAGTGGCTGCGCAGCGACACATCAACTATGAGGGCACCCTGGACCGGCTGCTGCTGCCCCATGCTGGCTATGCCCGGCCCTGGACTCCCAGAGAAGACGCCCGCATCCAGGAGGTGGCCAGGCGTTGTCCCCAGGCCCCACCACTGGGCTGAGGCTACCTATGAAACCTCTAGAGAGGGCTACCCTCAGCCCGGTGGACTGCCCTCACGAGAGGACCTGGCTGGGCCCATTGAAAGTCCCTGGACGGGGCAGATCTATTCCACAATAATGCTGCCCAGGATGGTAGAGCTCCAGGATTCCTCTGGGGCATGGGCATAAGGAAGCCAGATTGGCGTCCTCATTCTGCCCATGTATCCAGGGTTGCCCCAGAGCCATGAGGACCAGGCCTGGCCTCTGCTTTGTCCCATGGCCTTCTTCTCCTCCAACCTTCCAGCCTGCAGGGTACCAGATGGGGATGCTTAATCACACACACACACACACACACACACACACACACACACACACACACACTCTCTCTCTCTCTCTCCGCCCCCACTTCAAGGAGTAGATCTCTCCCCCTGGGCACGTGCGTATGGCACAACGTAGTGACACAATATGGATGTGGCATCTGATGCAGGTTGGCACAAGGAATCTAAGTGCAAGCAGTATTCCTTCACTCATTCACGAAACACTTTGTAAGCACCTGCTCCGTAGAAGAAAGGGCCTGTGCTGGGGCCAGGGAGAGCTACAGAGCCTCCTGTTAGGAGCCTACAGTCTAATGGGCTGAAGACATTTGAACAAGGGAGGAGATGATGGTGAAGGGGAGTGAGCTAGGCAGAATGCCAGGGGAAACTGGAGGGAGAGGTCGCCTTGACCCAGAGAATTACCGGAGAATTCTGGAAGGAGACACCACCTGGGCTGAGCCTTCACGCTTTTAACAAATTGGGAAAAGAGGAGGAGGACCCTCTGGGACTGGGGGAATGGGGAGAGCAGTGAGGCAGCTGGGAGAGGGCAAGAAGGGGGAGCCGTCCAGACTGGCCCAACAGCGAGGAAATGACAACTGGAAAAGTAGGGTGGAGCCAGGATGTGGAGGACCATGGATGGGGAGCCCTTTTGAGCTTCAATATCCATCAAGACTGGAGCGAAGAAGAATGCCTTTGGTGCTCCTGGAGCTAGTGGAGCCAGAGGAGGAGAGGGATGGGGGGAGGTATAACAGCTGGAGGAGACAGACTCGGTGGAGGACATAAGGGGCGCATGCTTGTTGGCAATACAAATGTGACTGGGGTGTAGACCACATAAGTTGGTTTAAAAACAAAAAAAACCTTACCTCCCCATCAATCTTTGAGTGAATTCTGTGTATTGGTTCCAACAGGGCTAGGCAACGGGGGTTAAATTAACGAGGGTCAGATTCGAACCTAGGACCTCCTGTCTCTAAATCCGCTGAGCTGTAAGTTATTTTAGACTTTTATGAGTCCCAAGACTCTCCTCTCCAGCCCTTCCCCCATCCTATTAAGAAGTCGAGCAACGTATGAAGTCATATATCGCACAAGTTTAAGACCTGTGGAAATCTTGCCCATCCTTTAAAACCCAACTTGAGCGCCAGCTTCTCTGGGAAACTCTTCCCCCTCAGACTCGTCCTTTTCTCATAGTGTTCTCAAGAGGGTGTGATCCTCTCTCGGAATGTCTCCGGTAGTCATCTCCTTCTCTGCTGGATTTCGACAGCCGGGATCTTGTCATATTACTACCAGTTTTGGGGTGGGCGACGGGCAGTCTTTAAATATCTGATTTGGGGTATGTCATCTGGGAGAGGCAATTTCTTGTTCCACTTGGCCCCAGTGGACTGATCTAGAAACCAAAGGCGGGAGACGGAGGACACGAGAATCCTGGGCAGCCTGGGTTCAGATCTTCCCCGTGACGGTGGGTAGTCACCTCACCTCCTGATCCGAGCCAGTTCCCTGCTCCATAGCAATTAAACTAAAGTCCTGAATGGCTGGGCAGCTGCTTGGGGGGAGGAAGTTCCCTACTGGGTATAGTGTTCCAACAAACTGGAATGGAGAATGGTGAGCTCCCTGTCACTGGAAGGTTGGGAACTGTTGCTTGTAGAAGGCATCCCTTCCACATTTGAGACTAAGCCCCAAACCGTTAGCTTAGGCCTGTTAGGGTGGCTCTCACGGTGAGTGGGGAGAGAAGCATTTACATAGCTATCACTGTGTGCCAGGAAATGTGCTCAGCTTTGATCTTCAGGATAGCCTGGGAGGTAGATGCTATTATATTTATTTCCATTTTGCAACTGAGGCACTGAGGCCCAGGATCTCCCTGCCAACGGCTGAGGTCAGATCTGAACTCGGGTCTTTTTGACTACAGGACCAGCTACACTGCACCATCTAAGCTGCCTCCTTCATGCACTTAATCAGACTTTCCCAACCCCAAATAGGCACCTTCTTGGTTAGACTCAGATCTCCAGTTCTCCTCCTGAACCTGGCCCCATGGCCTTTATCTTTCCAACATATCCTGGTTCTCTCTAGATTCCCATCCTGTCCCTTCCCTCCATGCCACATTCACACCCATATGCAGCTCTCAGGGAAGGAGCCCATTCTCCAGCTAGATACTAAGAGATCCTCATGGACAGGGGCAAGGATCTGGCAAAGATTACCCTGTCTTGAGGGAAGATTAGATAACTCTTGGAACCCGAGTGGGGAGTTCCCTCCACCCTTTTTGCATTAACCACTTGAAATCTGACGTTTGGGTTTATTTGTTTGGATGACTCAAGTTCCTCTCCCTCAGCATGGAACAGATTGTCATCCTCTTCCCATAGATGATCCCTGGGGAGCTGTCAGGGTGGAGCTCTGGGTCAGGGCAAGAGCCAGGAACTGCCCCACCAGGCTTTGGGGGGTGGGGATGCTCTCTTGCCCAAACTCATCCCCTGTCCCATGGCTGCTGCAAGTCCTCCCTTCCCAAGGCTAGCCCAGTAGCCAGGCCACAGGACAGTGGCAGGAACCCTGCGTCTACACCCCAGATATCCCCTGCCCTAATGGAGTCACCCCTTAGAGGAAAGTGGAGAAATCTGGACCTCAGCGCCAAAACTGTTTCCATGTAGCATGTTTGAATCTGTGCTCCCCCTGATGCCTGTCAGGGCAGGGTCCAGGGCCTAGTGTCCTTCCAGGTAGCCTCCCCTCCCTCTCAGCCTTGACAAAAGAATTCCCCAACTGCAAAAAAACGAAGAGCAGAGATGATGGCTCCTTTTAGCAGGGGTGAAGAAGGAAGGCCTGAAACAGGATTCCTAGGATGGGGCCCGGCACCCTCTGGCGGCTAAAGGTAGCACAACAAGCCCTTCTCCATCGCCATCTTCATCTCCTGCCTTGGCTGGGCCACCTGGTGGGAGCCAATGCTAAGAGGGAGGGTACAAGACAATCCAGAATGTCAGGACTGGGAGGGACCTTAGGATATGCGACATTCTGCCTGGACCCCAAAGCTGGGCAGCACCTAGCTTCCACTCGCCTCCCCTGCCAAAGACAAAGATGGGGGAGATCGCCCCCATTCCTCCGGAACCCCAACAACAACAAAAAAAACACAAAGAAAGACCTATTAGTCAAACAAGTTTGGCCAGCGTAGGACTTTTTTTTTTTTTTTAAATACATGGGCAGCTGGAGTAACCAGAACCCATCAAGGGTCCAGTGGGGAGGCCAGCAGTGAGTGGGTGGATGGGGCTAGAGGCAGATGGTCAGTGATGGTTTACTTAGAGCGGCCTGGGAGCCAGCAGGGACTTCCTTCAGCTGGTACTGGTGGAAGTCCCCACTCTGTCTCCCAGCCTGGGAGGCTTCACTAATGCCCGTGGGTAGCGTGGGGGAGGTACAGCTGAGAAGGGTCAGCTAATTATCCATGGGCCAGGATCCAGGATGCTGAAGAGGGTTTGGGAGAAGGATGTCCAGTCATTGGAAGCCTCTGGCACAGGGCTCATTTCTTCACTTATCCTTCTGCTGCAGGTGAAATTTGGTTGCTGGAGGAGGAGGGGACAGACGGTGACATGGGTGCTAAAAAGACACTAGGGGAGGAAGAGAGTGAAGGAAATAGATGTGGACCGGGGGGAAGTTGGGATGGGGGCCAGTCTGGGTAGGGAAGGGGGTGTGAGATGCCTGTAAGGGACATGGGGGGTGGGGAGAGGGAAGTACTGATTTAGGGGCATGGGGACAGAAAGGAAAGGGGAGGGCCAGGGACAGGGATAACAAAAGCTCAGGGGATTGGGGAGGAGGTACCTCAGGAAGGAGAAACTGCATCACCCCCCAAGTGCCCTCAGATTAAATGGTAACCTCTCCATCCTTGATACCAGGCTCCCCCTAAGCTTGGGAGTTGCTAGGGCCGACCGCCTAAGGTTTGCCCATCCTGATCCCGAAACACACATAAGAGTGCTTGGGATGGCATGTGGTTGTTGAGTTGTGTCTGACTCTTCCCGACCAATGCTGTCCACGAGGTTTCTTTGGCAAAGATACTGGAGTGGTTTGCCATTTCCTTCTCCAGTGGATTGAGGCAAACAGAAGTTGAGTGACTTGCCCGGAGTCACACAGCCAGTATATCTATCTAAGGCTGGATTTGAACTCAGGTCTCCCTGACTCCAGGCCCAGCACTCTATCCCACTAACCTGAGCCACCTTGATGCCTCCTGGGATAGGATAAAGCCCTCTCATTCCTCCTTTGGCCCAGGGAGCTGGAGGGGCCCTCCAACCCCACCCCATCATCACTTAAATACACAGAGCAAGAAGGAAACAGGAAACGAGTTGCTTGCAAAGTTAAGACCAAAAGCAGCCCCCCTGACTCCCAGTCCTCCTCCCCGTCCATCCCCTTCTCCTGGCCACGACACCCCAGCTAAGGGAGAGGGAAGGGATGTTACATACGCAGCCTCTGGGGGGAGCCGAGGGGCCACGTGAGGGGCCACCTGAGTGGCCATCATGGATCTGCTTTGAGCCAAGGCATGGAGGACTGGATCCCGAGAGCATGACAGAAACAGAGACAGGGTACAGAGACAATAAGCAGGAGACAGAAAAGCAGCACAGGCCAAAGCATCAAGGCAAGAGACTAAAGGTAAGAATTGGGGGGGGGGAGAGGAAATGAAAAGGGGGTTCACCTTCCCGGGTGATACTGGCTGCTGTGTCCAGGGCTCGTCCACTCAGGTCGGTCACCAGGCTGTCCATGGATGCCTGGTGCCTCAGGAAAATGGGGCGGATCAGGCGATTATACAGGAACTGAGAGCCATTACAGGCCAGTGGAAGCATGCACCACAGCAAGAATGCACACTGGGCAAGGTAGGGGCAAGCGTTGGTGTGGCCCAAACACAGAACGCTCTGTCACGTCCTTCCTCCTCCTCCCAGGCCACCTCAACCTCCCGCACAGTGCTGCCCTGACAAGCAAGGCAGACTACCTACTCACAGAGCAGGAAAAGACACCCCCTTGCCCCACCCCCATCCTCCACCCCCCAAAGTCCCAGATTGGTCCCTCTGGTTACCTTCCCTGCATAGTAAAAGGGGAACCAGAAAAGGAAGATGTCAGAGAAAAACTCAGCCAGGCCAAACATGCCATACACCACCCAGTAGGTTAGCCAGATGGTATCATCTTCTCTGTCAGGACTTTCAATGGCCTTGATGCTGTGGGAAAGAGAAATTGGGTAACGGATGCCAATGATCCTGTCCACTGTGCAGGCTTGCTGTGGGGCTTTGGACAATCAAGCCCAAGGGGATAAAAGCCATTGAACTGGAAAAGACTGAGAGGAAGCAGCTGGGGGTCAAAATGGTCTCTGGGCTTCTTTTCTCTGATCTACATCCATCCCTTCCTTTAAAAGTTCAATTTGCTCAACATTCCTCACTTGCAGGAACCCTCCTTGGATTAGGTGATTCCCTGCCAGCCCCAACCACTCCACTTAGTTCTGCTCTAGAATATATCCGAGCTGTAAGGAGCAAGTGACTAGTTATATAAAGCTAAACGTCACAACAGAGAGGCTTGATCAGTGGTTCCCAAATTTTTTTGGCCTACCGCCACCTTTCCAGAAAAAATATTACTTAGCCCCCTGGAAATTAATTTTTTTTAATTTTAATAGCAATTAATAGGAAAGATAAATGCACCTGTGGCCATCCCCGCCCCACTGGATTGCTGCAGCACCCATCAGGGCACGGTAGCACCCACTTTGGGAATCACTGGGCTAGATTCTAGGTAAAATCACCAAAAGAACCAGCCAGCCAGAGTTGGTCCTCTTCTCTGAATAGTTTGGATTTAACCAGCCTGGTGTCTTCCTCCTGAAATCCAGGATTCCTTGAGAGCAAAAACCACAGTTCCTCTTTCCATTTTTTTCATAGCACCCCTTCCAGAACTTCACTCATAGGCAGCTACTAATCTGGGACAGGAAGGTCAGTCCCCTGGCTTAAGGGTTCAGCTATGCAAGGACCCTCTAGGGCAGGGGTGGGCGCCGTATGGTTCTTGAGCCATAAAGTCCATTTTTTTTCAGGCGCTGTTACAGGAGCGGCACTGTGAGCACTGTACGGCTCTCACGAAATTACATTTTAAAAAATGTGGCGTTTATGGCTCTCATGGCCAAAAAGGTTGCCGACCCCTGCTCTAGGGGGAACTTCTGGAATGGTTTCAATTAGCCTAGACCAGCCAAGTCCATTCCCTTGCTTAGCAAAGGATTAATCCCTAGCAAGGGATCCTACTTACGAGGCATATGCGGGGTAGATGAATCCGATGAGATTGCAAAGCAGGGAAGCACCATAACCAAATATAAGATAGAGGCCCAGGAAGGCAATAATTCCTGAAGTAAGAAGATTGGGGGGAAGAAGTTAGTGCAGAAAGAATGCTTTAGGGCTATCTATCTCCCTACCTTGACTCCAGCATGGTGAAGAGGAAAGGATACTGGATTCAGACCACAAATCTGTGATTCACTCACTTGGGCTAGGCATTCCCCCATTCTCCTCATTCCTCGATTTCTCCCCAGCCTTCATTGCCTTGTTGAGAGAATTGGGCTCTCTGAACTTGGAAATTCTGCTCTGACATTCTAAGTTCTAAGGAACCCTCCTAGCCTTGATGTTTATTTCATGTTCTAAATTACAAAATGGTCCTAGATCCTATGTAACCATGGCAAAAATGGGAACAGAGGTCGGGGTTCCTAAGAATCAGTTTTTAGAGCATTGATAATTATTGGTGGTCTAAATAAAGGAAAGCTCCTCATCCAATGACCCACAATGCTGACATAGAATTGGAAGGATTTAATCCTATCAATATTAACATTTTCATTTGTTTCCCAGCATAGATCTTTTTTTTTTTAAACCCTTAACTTCTGTGTATTGGCTCATAGGTAGAAGAGTGGCAAGGGTGGGCAATGGGGGTCAAGTGACTTATCCAGGGTCACACAGCTGGGAAGTGTCTGAGGCTGGATTTGAACCTAGGACCTGTCTCTAGGCCTGACTCTCAATCCACTGAGCTACCCAGATGCCCCTCATAGATCTTATATTTAGAATTTTGTGTACTTTGTCTCTCTCATTAGATTGTAAGCTCCTTGAGGGTGGAAACTGTTTTCGTTGTTCTTTATAGCCCCAACATTTAGTACAGTACCTGAGCACACAGTAGCCTTTTAATAAATGCATATTCACCAGATACAAGGACACTGCTACTAGATAGAAAGAAGGCTCATAAGTTCTTCATGAAGAGACAAATAAAGGAGTTGGTTTTCCTTTGTATCCAAAAGCAAAAATTAAATTAAAAAAAATTTTTTGTGAAAAATAATTTCACTTCATATTTAGGTGGTTATCTGGCCTTGGAGTGGTCAGGAACAAAGACACCAGGAAGAGAACTGCAATTTCAGGACATCTGTTGCAAAGTGGTTAGAAGTAGAGAGTCCATGATGAACATAACAAACTCCAAATGAATAAAAAAACACACATATGAAGCTACATGGTGATTTCAATGTGAACATGAGCACAGGGAGAGATGAAAACTTAGAAAGTACTGTTAGAAGACTGTTAGGATTAAGAAGGGGAAAAGGTGAAAGACTTGTAGGCTGCTCAGGACCCTTGTACTCATGTATCACGAGCCTATTTCTTCAAAAATAAAATAAAATAAAACAAAATAAAATAAGAACCCGAAGTCACCAGTCATGGTGAACATGAACATCAAAAATCACACAACAAGAAATGAAATGCACTAAATCTTAGGAAAGAATTGGTTGTCAAGGTAGAAATTTATCTCTGAATCAGCTAGTCATCATTGGAGGTCAGATCAATGAATGGGAGCAAGGATCAAAACAAACACCAAATTACAAGGGTATAAAGAAGGATGTCATAATATACACTGTTGCAATGGAACCATCCTGATCCACTGAAATAAGTCACTGATGGCAAAAACTGAGAACTGGAGAGGATAAGACATAGGTTCTGATTATCACTCATTCCTTCAGAAGCTTAAATGAGATAAAACAATCAACAAGGAGGCCAGAAATTTTTTCAACCAAGATTTCCTTACCAAAAGAGAAAGATGTCACAGAGGACAACTCTAGTTTAAATTCATTTGGAAAATAACCTGGAGGAAGATGTAAGAAGATTATGAGCAAAGAGATAGGGAATACCCATGGAAAGAAAATAGGTTTGAGGAGAGTTTGGTGGGGAACTAACTAATCCAGATCATTGGGAAGGTAGTTGTTATAAGAACATTAGATTTTTGAGGAGGAATAAAATAAAATGATAAAAAGGGAAAAACAGTGAGGAAAAATAGAATGGAGGGAAATTTACAACTATAATTTATGATTTCAAATGTGAATGGGATGAATTCACCCATAAAATGGAAAGATAGCAGAATGGATCTAAAACAAAAACCCAAAGGATTTATAGATGGAAACTGAAAAGAAAACAAATGAAAAATGAAACGACTCTCATAGCATTTCATCACCAGTGGCAGGGGAACCAGACTGCATTTGGACAGAAAGAAAGGAAGATGAATTTGGGTGGAACAGTTGGACCAGACTAAACACAAAGAAAAGAAATTGATGCTATAGGTGGCTCACTTTTGAAAGCATTTTTCAGAAATCCAAAAAAAGCTGATTACTAAACAATTGGGAGAAAATCCACAGAAAATATTTTTACCCACCAAAGGTGACTGATATCAGTAAATACTGACTCAAAAGCCCATTAGAATGTGAGTGCATCGAGGACTAGACCTTTTTTCCTCCCTTTCTTTTTATTCCTGGGGTTTAGCACAGTGCCTGGTGGATACTTAATAATAATACTTAAATTTTTGTTGTCTTTATAACTTTGTCTGATTGAATGTCAGGTCTTGCTTGTCAAGCTGGTTATGAGAGAGACTTTTGCTGGCCAATGATTCACCAGTCAGGCAAAGAGAGAACCAGGCAGGATTCACATGGGATAGGTATTTTCTATGCATGGTGAGCCTCCTCTTCTCCCCCAAGATGCTCATTTGTAGGTGAGGGGAAGCTGAAATGCATTCTTAGGCCTTCCTCAATGAGATCCATAACCACTGAATGGGAGATAAAAACTTAAATCTACACAGGAAGTAGTTGGAGAATGCACCTGGTCTAGATTTTGGTATGCAGTTACGTAGATGGCCCATTCCTACCTTTCCAGTCTTCTTACATTCTAGTCTTCTCCACGAACCAGCTTGACTGACTTCCTTGCTGTTCCTTGAGCAGATCCCTCCATTTCTCACCTCCATGCCTTTGTATAGTTTATACCCCATACCATGCTTTCCCTCCTAACCTCTGACTCTGAAAGTGTGTCTAACCTCTTTCAAACTGTATTCCCTCCAGGAGGCTTTTTCTGACTCTCTAAGATTCTTTCCTAGCTACTCTGTGTCTATCTCGTATGTTCTGATTTAATGATGGTCTTTCTCTCATCAAAACATTTCTTTTCTCTTTGTATCCCTACGCACTTAGCACATAAGAAATAATAAATGCTTGTTGGCTGATTTCTGAAGGGGTGGAGGGAGAAGATCCTGCTGAGGGCTTCTGGTAATGTTTTTAAAGATCCTAATAATAGCAAACATTTATACGACATTTTAAAACACATTATTTCATTTGATCTTCACAACAACCTGTGAAGGAGATATTGTGTCCCTACAATGTGCTTGATAAAATAGTTTTTTTTAAATTGTTGTTGTCATGCCTGACTCTTCATGATACCTTCTGAGGTTTTCTTGGCAAAGATACTAGAGTGGTTTGCCATTTCCTTCTCTGGCTCATTTGACAGATGAGGAAACTGAGGCAAACAGGCTTAAGTGACTTGCTCAGGGCCACACAGCTAATAAGTATCTACGGCCACATTTGAACTCAGGAAGACAAGTCTTCCTGACTCCAGATTTGGTGCTCTATCCACTGTGCCACTTAGTTGTCCCAGATAAAAGAATAAATAGTGAATATTTGCAAAGTACTTTCCATATGCTCCTCTGAACCTTACTAACCCCACTGGCAGGTGTTTTCATCTACCTTTTGCAGATGAGGAAATGCAGCCACAGGTTCCCTCAACTACATCTGAGGAGATGGATTTGAACATGTCTTCATGCTCAGTGGAGAGAGCTGGCTTGGGACTGGAGGCAAAGACCTGAGTTCAAATCCAGCCTCAGATACTACTTAGCTCTGTGACCTTGGGCAAGTCACACATAACCCCTGCCTCAGTTTCCTCATCTGTAAAATAAAGATAATGCTAACACCCCAGTCAAATAAAACATGCAAACCTTTATTCGCTAATGATGGTATTTTCTTAGTGAGAATTTGAATTAAAAAATTGAACTTGAATTAAATTTTAAAAAGAAAGAGAATTTCTTTAGTGAATGTGAGAAAGAACACAGATGACTGAATTAATGGAAATCAGTCATCCTTCTTTCTCAAGACTTAAGTACTTTTTTTTTTTTTTTTTTTTAAACCCTCACCTTCCTTCTTAGAATCAGTACTGTTTTGGTTTCAAGGCAGAAGAGTGGAAAGGGCTAGGCAATGGGAGTCAAGTGACTTGTCCAGGGTCACACAGCTAGGAAGTACCCTGAGGCTCAATCCACTGAGCTACCCAGCTGCCCCCTACTTAAATACTTTAGTTAAAAGTGGCCAATCAAACCTGAAGAAATTCGAGGCTATTGAATCTTTCCCAAGCTTTTAGGGACTCAAAGATGCCAGGCTGTTACTCCTCTCACCAGAAGACTATGGAATCACCTGTTAACTTGGGAAAACTACAGTACTAAAGTAGTCAGAAAAACCAAGTCTTTAATCAGGAAAGGGATAGGTCCAATAATCGGCCACTACACAAGAGTCCAGCGCCAGAAACTATCAGGGCCTACACCCTGGGGCTCTGGGCTGTACCCTTGGGAGAATGCACCAGGCTGTAGATGTCCTCCAGAGAGCAACAGAACTTGGAGAACTAAGGACAGGGAAGCATGACTGTTTGGCTTTACAATGGCTACAAGGAAATGAGAAGTCCGAGACAGGATTATCAGGGGAGAGGCTGATGCTTTAACTATGGATACAAAAGGGAAAGGTCCAGCCAAGGGCTGGGCTTCCTGGGAGAGGACTTTGATGCAATGGGAGAAACTAAGACATAAAAGTACTTAATATTTGATTAGTCTACCTTAGAGTCTATTGTTCAGGCAGAAACTGTTGAGTCTCAGACCCCCCCCCATGGGTCAGGGGGCAAATTTGGGGCCTCCAGATTCCAGCAGTTCAGTGGAAGTCCCGATGCTATGGCTCTGGGTGCTTTCCCAGATTATAACCCCAGGGATGGGCCTCTCTTATCACTTGGGTAGTCGATGAGTTTTAGACACAGTCATTACAGATGTTGTAATTCTGGTTGGGGGATGGAGATGTTAGCCATTTTGGGGCAGACCTATTTGGAGGGAGAGGGATTCGGGTTTTTTGTTCTGTATGGCCCCCCCAAGGGCAGAACTGAGTCAATTAGCCTTTTAATTAGGAGGCAGATCTAAGGAAGAATTTGAGAAGGCCAGAGGAGGTCTTCCCAGGAAGGCGGCAGGGAGCTTCCTCTCACAGGAGGAATTCCAGAAGGTAGAAGACTAATTGTTATGGATGCTGGGGGCCTGGACTGGGCCTCTCAGTAAGGGATTCAAAGAGGAAGACCATTTCCTGGCCCCTCACACCAATCAGACAGCAGAAATCCAGATAAGATCCAGAGTTGGTTGAAACAAAGAATTCAAAATCCAGATCATTCCTGAATGGACTAAGATCAGGATTGTGAGGGGCAGGGTGGGACCTTCAGGAGAATTCAAAGCATCTAACCATCTCAGCTCCCAATCTCCCCCCACCCCCAACACTTTTCCTAAACTGTTTACCAAAGACTGTACTATACTAGGATTAAGAAATCAGTTGAGGGCAGCCGGGTAGCTCAGTGGATTGAAAGCCAGGCCTATAGATCCTGGGTTCAAATCTGGCCTCAGACACTTCTTAGCTAATCTTACTACTCTTCTGCGTTGGAATCAATAAAAAGACAGTATTGATTCTAAGGTAGAAGGTGTTGATTCTAAGGTGGAAGGTGACGGTTTAAAAAAAAATCAATCAATGAGTTTTAATAAAATCTTTCCATTGGCCAGGCAGAAAGGCCTCAAGTCTCCTTCCCTTCACCCCAGAAGCCCAGGGAGGTGTTAGAAGGGGGATCAAAGCCCTTGGGATCCTCCCCAACCCCTTCAGATTAAGATTCTCGAAAATCTCTATAAGGCCTAATCCTGGAGCTAGCCAAGGTCAGAAGGAGGAAGGGAGAATCGGCTTAAGCCCCTAAATCTTTAGCAGTTAGCCTTCCCCAAGCAGGGCTGGCTTCCTGGAGGTAAATCCCCAATTCCCACCTAATTCCAGGTCACCTTCATATGCAGGCACTGAGAGAGAGAGAGAGAGAGAGAAGGGAAGGGAGGGGATGGTAGCCAGAGGCTAGAAGAGTCCATTAGTTCATAGACTCAGACCAACTCACAAAAGATTTCCTCAGTTGGTGAAAAGATCAGGCTATTGGTTCCCACACAGGAAGCCAGAATGGTAGCTCTGAGTCCCTTTGCCCCCAATAGGAGATCAGTACATAAGGGGGATGGCTGTTAAGATAAACCAGAACCTCCCCTCCCCCCCACTGATGACCACTTTAAGACTAAAATATCAGAGAAAGTTAAAGCTGGGAGAGCCCTAGAAAATCAAGCAATCAACCAATCAATCAAGGAACTGTTATTAAGCTCCTACTTTGTAAACACAGGGGATACAAAAAGAAGTACAGTATAAGACATCACCAGCCCTAACAATGAGGCAGCAAGATGGCACCGTGGATAGAGAGCCAGGTCTGGAGTCCCGAGGACTTGGATTCAAATTTGGCCTCAGACACTCTTAGAGTCTAAGATAGAAATTAATAATGATATAAGAAGATAATAATTAAAAAAATTTTAAGCCATACAATCTAATAGGAGACAACACGCAAACAGATATATATATATATGAAGCAAGCTATACCAAATAGGCAATAAACATGGGAGTTAATTCAGAATGAATTCATTAGAATGGTGATGGCAAACCTATGACTTGTGGCCGCATACAGAAGTCTGGGGCCGCATGCTGAGGATGAAACATTTGCTGTAGTGTAGTATAGACACTCTGTGCACTAGAGATGACAATTCTACCTATATTAAATTGCCTATTTTGGCTTATTAAATACAGTTATGTATTACAATTATACATTTTTGTTATTTAAACTATAAATATCTCAAAATTACGGTTTTTTTCTCGAAGTAACACCCCCCCCACGTTATGCTCGTTTTTTTGGGCAAATTTTGACACACCAAACTCGAAAAGTTGCCCATCACTGCATTAGAACTAAGAGGGACTGGGGAAGGCTTCCTGTAGAAGAGAGGATTTTAGTTAGAATTTAAAGGAAACCAAAGTAGTCTTTAGTGTAGGAGGGCATTCCAGGCATGGGAGATAGCCAGAGAAAATGCCCTGAGCCAGAGATGGAGGGTCTTGTTTGTGGAAGGAGGCCGGGGTCATTGGCTCCAAAAGTAACTGACTATTATTACTCTTGTACTCATGTACATGGAAATGTAGGATGGCTTGTGAAGGGTTTTTAATGTCAAACGATGTTCTGTTATTGCTCTTGGAGGCAAGAGGAAGACAACGAACAGAGCTTATTGAGTGGGAGGAGGAAGAGCAAACCATAATTGGTTTTTTGCTTTAGGAAAACCACCCCAGTGGCTGAACAGAGAATGGATTGGAGTGGGAAGAAATTTGGGGCAGGTAGACACACTAACAGGCTCTTCCACTAATCCAGGTGGGAGGTGATGAGGGCTTTTACCAAGGTGGTGGCAGTGTCAGAAGGGAGAAGGGAGTGTATTGGAAAGATGTAGCAAAGAGCTCTTTTAGTGCTGGTAAAGAACTGGAACCTGAGAGGATGTCCATCAATGGGGAATGGCTAAACAAGTTGCAGGATATGATTGTAATGGAATACTCCTAGGCTATAAGAAGTGAAGTAAAGGGTGATTTAAGAAAGTCCTGCATGAAATGAACTAATGCAAGGTTAAGTGAGCAGAATCAGAAGAACACTGTACACAGTTCACAGCGATATATTTTATGATGAACAATTATGAATGACAGCTATTCCTAGTAAGTCAGCAATCTAAAAAAAATCTTCAAGGATTCATGACAAAAAATGCCATCCTTGGGGGCAGCTGGGTAGCTCAGTGGATTGAGAGCCAGGCCTAGAGAGGGGAGGTCCTGGGTTCAAATCTGATCTTAGACACTTCCCAGCTGTGTGACCCTGGGCAAGTCACTTGACCCCCATTGTATAGCCCTTACTGCTCTTCTGCCTTGGAACCAATACAGTGTTGACTCCAAGACAGAAGGTAAGGGTTTAAAAAAAAAAAATGCCATCCTCCTCCAGAGTAAGAACTAATGGAGTCTGAATGCAGACTGAGACATTCTNGGGGGGGGGGGGGGGTGATCCCAGGTTAATGCTTGACTGGACATAATCAGTACTATAAGGGGACTAGGGATTCCTGAGAATCTACTTCCTATCTGTGTAACCCTAGGCTGTATGACCCTGGGCAAGTCACTTGACCCCCATTGCCCACCCTTACCACTCTTCCACCTGGAAGACAATACACAGAAGTTAAGGGCTTAAAAAAATAAATAAAACAGAAGATAAGGACAACTGTGACCCCAGCTGTGTGACCCTGGGCAAGTCACTTGACCCCCATTGCCTACCCTTACCACTATTCCACCTATAAGTCAATACACAAAAGTTAAGGGTTTAAAATAAAATAAAATAAAAAATAAAAAAAAACTGTAAACTAGGTTTGGAATTCATTGAGGAAGGAAGAAGAATGACCTGGGGGTCCACAGCTAGCAGGATCTTGATTGGGTGGTAGATATAAGCTGAACTTCAAAGGAAGAAAGGTTACTGTGTGAAGGAGGAAGGAATATTCCAACTTCCCTACCGGTGGACTAGTGATCCAAGGAGAGTGAAGGTGTAGTTAGTATTAGAAAGGGTAGCCAGGGAGGCTGTCATCTAGGAGGAGCCAGATGAAAGGAATGGAAAAAAAAAAATTAAGATGCAGGGGAAGTGTGTTGCCTTTGGAGCAGGCATTCCAGAGGGCACAATAGAAGGGCTGAGTATGTTGAAACTTTGGGGTGGGAGGGTAGACAGCACAGAAATGAGGCGTCAGGTGGGGGGTGGTGGTGAGGAATGAGATTTGTATGATTTTCTATAAGAGTTCAGAGTCACTAGGATGAAGGTGAGTCCAGGTGAATGGAAGGAGTGGAGGGCACGATTCTCTACTCTCAGAGGACAGGTACAAGAGGAGATGAGAGACCTGAAGGTGAAGGGGGGGAATGTTCTTTGCACTCAGTTTCCACATCCCAGCTGGGGGACTGGGCTAGCAGCAAGAGGTAAGGGCTGCCTTGTTCTGGGGAGATATGAAATGTCTAGGTGGGAGAGCTTTTAGAGCATAAAAGATCAAGAGAACTGGGTAGGGTGGGTACACTTTCCTATGAAAGGGAAGCTCTTTAAGGGCAGGGACTCTAACCCTCAAGCAATGCACAGTGACTAGTTTGGGAGGCAACCAAATTGATGAGGTACTTAATAGAGAAGGTTGGTTCTTCTTTCCACATCTAGGTCACATTTCCTAATTATGGGTATCCCACAAGGCTCTATGCTGGGCCCTCTGCTCTTCTTCCTCTAAACTACTCCACTTGGGGGGCAACTAGGTAGCTCAGAGAATAGATAACCAAGCCTGGAATTGGGAGGATCTCAGTTCAAATCTGGCCTCAGATACTTCCTAGCTGGGTGACCCGGGGACAAATCACTTAATCCCCATCAGCTAGCCCATACACTCTTGTGCCTAGTAGTATGGATTCTAAGTATTGGACTAAGACTAAAAGGGACACCGAACTTGAAGGATGTTATGACTTTTATCCCAGCTGATAAGAATTTTTACATGGCGGAGAAAGGACACCCAAGCACCCAAAACAACCTTGAAAGCCTTGAAACAGGACACAGGAGCACTCATGTGCTCTGGGCATCTTTGTAATTAAGAGAAGCATGCCCTTTCCCATCTCTGTCCCTGCTCTTCAGCCTGGAACACCACCTGGAAAACCCATGGGAGGAATAATCGAAGGGAGGGTGCAGAATTCCCTAGGATAGGAGGAGGGAATCCCCCAGACCCTCAATAAAATCTAGCAGCCTGAAACCCCAGGCAGGGCTGTAATCCCATCCCTGCTGAGGCCATTCCGTAGCTGCAATGGTTCTTCCCTTTATTTGTAAGATCCTTAAAGAAATACTTTCATGCCTTAAAATAAGGGGTCTGAGCTGTAATTCTTTGAACAAGAACCAGCATTGGCCCTCCCACAACAAAACTCTTTCCTACAACAGGTCTGCCTGCCTCAAGTGTCTCCCTACTCCAGCCTATCCTCCAGGTAGTACCAAAGTAGTTTTCCCAAATCACTGGTCATCGTCTAACCCACACCTCCAGGATCAAATTAGAAATCCTCATAATCTAGTCCTTCCCCTACCCCCTGCTCCTTTCCTGTCTTCTTACACCTTACAGCCCTCCCACATCTTCTCCAGTCCAGTGCTACTGGCCTCCTTACTGTTCCATGAACAAGGCACTCGTCTTTCCGCTATGGGCATTCTCTTGGACTCTCCTGCATATCTAGAATGCTCCCCCTCCTCATCGCCACCTCCCAGCTTCCTTAACTCTAGTGCCTTCCATCTGAGACAATCTCCAAGTTACCCAGAAGTTGTTTGCACAATGATGTCTCTCCCACTAGTTCCTTGAGAGCATTACTGATTTTCCCTTTGTACCTTCAGCTCTTAGCACTGAGCCTGATACACTCCTAGGAGGTGCTTAATGTATGTTTATTGACCGACTGACTGATGAGAAAACAACAGAACTTGGAGGGACTTTAGAACAGAAAACAGATCATGTTATTAATGACAGCTAGCATTGATATAGTGCTTTAAAGTTTGTAGACATCTCATCTGAACCTCAAGACAATCTTGGGAGGTAGGTACTATATTATCCCCACTTTATAGATGAGGAAACTGAGACAAGCAGACATTAAAAGACTTACTAAGAGAAAAAAAAAAGTCTTTCATTGGCCTTGAATTCAGGTCTTGCCTCCAGGTCCAGACCTCTATTTACTGTGCCACCTGGTTAGATATTATTAGCAATAACAATAAGCGCCACCAGTGTGACGGGATGGGTAGGCATCTTCATGTTTAGAGGGAACAATCAAATTGATGAAATCTCTGGTTCATGTAAGGCTGTGAATGGAATCCTGCCTCAAACACTAACTGTGACCCTGGTGAAGTCACTTAACCTCTAAGATCCCTTGAGTACTGAGACTTAAGTCAAGACTTAAGATCCATGGCTACGGACTGAAGCTCGATGGGGGAATGGATAAAGCACTGGGTGTGAAGACAGAAGACCCAAGTTCAAAACCAGCCTTAGATACTTAATTACAAGTTACTTAAATCTGTTGCCTCCATTTCCTCATCTGTAAAATGGGAATAATTGTATTAATCTCATAGAGCTTGTGAGGATTAAATGAGATAATATTTGTAAATCTCTTCGCAAACCCTAAAAAAAAAAAAAAAAGATAAGATAGACAGATAAGACAGGCAGACAGATATATAGATACAGAGAGATAAGATAGATGGATAACTTTAATTAGTCTAGTAGTAGTATCAGAGACAGGATCAAACTGACTTAAGAATCCAGCACTGAACCCACTAGGTTCAACATCCCAAAGAGAAGACAGAATACAAAACTCAAAGATCAGGGGCCATAAGGGAACTTAACAATATCAGAGAGAGATAAAACAAAGCACTGCAGAGATCAACTTCCCTCATTTGACAAATAGGGAAATGGAAACCCAGAGCAGACCAAGTCAACCACTCCAAGCTCTCAGGTCTGCCATAGAAGCTGATGATTTATTAGACCTTCTCCTTCCAATTCTCCTTCCTCTTCCTCCTTTACATCCCCTCTACCAAATGAAGCTGAGAAATTAAGGCTTAGTAAGTGGCTACCAGGAAAGCTAGGTAGCACAGTGAATAGAACACTTTGCCTGGAGTCAGAAATTCTGCGTTCAAATCTGGCTGGACACTTACTAGCTGTGTGACTCTGGCTAAGTCATTTTACTCTGTTTGCCTCAATTTCCTCATCTGTCAAAGGAGCTGTAGAAGGAAACGGCAAACCACTCAGGTTTCTTTGCCAAGAAAATCCCGAATAGGGTCATGAAGAGTCAGACAGGATGGGAAACAACTGACCATGTGGCTACCCCAGCTTACCGATTCTTGTTGGTTTAAAGGTTAGTCAGACAGCAAAGGCACCCACCTGGACACCCCTCACCTATCCTCCCTTCACCAGGCCGTTGAGGATCTCTTCCTCACCCCTCGAGATCGCCCCTCGAGATCTCCCTTTGGGTTCCTTCCTTCTCAAAAAACTTTCCACAAAAACTGGTTCTTTCAGATTTCAGATTTAAAGTTCTAAGAGCCAATAAGAACAGCCTGTCCAAGTGGGCAGGTCAGGGTCAGATGGTTCCATTGGCTCCAGGCCAGGACCAGCTGCTGGGCTGGTTTCTGGGGAAATGAATGGGTCAGAGATACTTTATCAGGCAGGGAGGTGGCCAGTGATATTGACTTAGCTAAAACACACCAGAGACTGTCTGTGTGGCAGCTCTCTCAGATAGATAAGAAGGCCTTGCCCTGGCATTTTAATAAATATTAATAAACTAAACAGATGCTTCCATTTCTATTCCAGAGTGGTGCCTTAAGGGGGCCTAGGAAGCTGACTAAAAGGAACCAGTTTGCCTTGGACAGTCTTGAAAGACCACAATTCCAAGAAATCTAGACCTAGGATGACAGAATGGAAGCACCTTGAGGGCAGGAACTGTTTCTGGTTTTGTCTTTGCATCTCCAGCACCGTATGGTGCTTAATGAATGTTGTTTGAATTTAATTGAATATAAAATGGAGGGGGGGGGGACCTTAGAACTTAGAATAGCAGAGCTGGAAGGGTTCTCAGAACATGGACTGTCAGGGCTGGCAAAAGTCCTTATCTATTCTTTTAACTAAAAATAACAAGAGTTTGCATTTATTTAGTACCTTAAGGTTTATAATTTGCTTTTTAAATATTATTTTATTCTCACAATCACCCTAGAAGAGGTGCCATTATCATCCTCATTTTAAAGAAAAGGAAACTAAGCCAAACAGAAATTAAGTGACTTGCTCAGGGTCACACGATTAGCAAGTATCTGAGGCTAGATTTGAACTGGGGTCTTTTGGATTCCTGGTTCAGCACTCTACCCATGGAGTCACCTGGTTGCTACAGAAGACCTTTTAGGTTGGGGGTCTGTTTAAAAAAATTTTTAACCCTTATTTTCTGTCTTAGAAACAATTCTATCACAGAAGGGGAAGGGCTGAGTGGATGGAATTAAGTAACTTGCCCAGCTAGGAAATGTCAGAGGCCAGATTTGTGTGAACTCGGTTTTTTAAAAAAATTATTTTAATAACAATATTTCAATATAATTGCTTTCCTCAGTAATCCTATAGTTTGGGTATCCCCCCCCAAAACTATGGCTTCATTATTTTGAAAAGGGATCCATAGGTTTCACTAGACTGACAGCCAAAAGGATCAGGCAGCTAAGTTGCACAGTGGATTTGTAGTCAGGAGGACCTGGGTTCAAATGTGGCCTTAGACACTTCCCAGCTTTGTGACCCTGGGCAAGTCACTTAACTGCCTAGCCCCTGCAGTTCTTCTATCTTAGAATTTATACTAAGATAGAAGGTGAAAGTTAGAGAAACAAAAGAATCTAGAACAGAAAAAAGTTCAAGAGCCCCCATTTTAAACCAGTTCCTTCATTTTACAGAAAGTAAATAATAAACCAAGGCCCCAGGCACTCAACAAACATTTGACTCATTTAATTAAGTCTCTGATGTTTGATCAGAATCTTCTCCAGTGCCCAGGGTTAGACACCAGGTTGATTTACAACACAGGGAAGGGAAGAAAAGAAAAGGAAAGGAAAGGAAAGGGGAGGGAAGGGGAAAGAAAGAAAAAAGGAAGGAAGGAAGGAAGGAAGGAAGGAAGGAAGGAAGGAAGGAAGGAGAAAGTCACTCAACCCCCATGGCCTAGCCCTTACCACTCTTCTACCTTGGAACCAATACACAGTATTGATTCTAAGACAAGGTAATGGTTTAAAAAAAATTTTTTTTAATTAAAAAAAAAAAAAAAAGGTGGGAGCATGAAAAGTTTTGGGTAGAAGGTAGTGCTTGAGCTGTATCTTGAAAGAAAAGGATTCTGTGAAGCTGAGGGGAGGGAGGGTAGACGCTGAGCACAGGAGGTAGCCAGGGCAAAGGAAGAGAGATGAGTGGCATGCCATGTGGAAGCATCAGAGAGAAGGCCAGTCTGGCTGGCCTGGAGAGTACAAGGGGGAAATTCATGTATAAGGAGGCTGGGAAGATAGATCGTGGCTAGGTTGTGAAGGGCTTTAAAAGCCAGAGTGGAGTAGATATATCATGGGAGGCCAAAGGGAGCCACAGGAGTTTATTAAGTAGGTCAGATTTGGGCTAAAGAAAACCCTTTGACAGTTGTGTGGAGGTTGGACTTGAGACAGATTGGAGGCAGGGAGATGACTGACCTGCGAGGTTTTGAGTCTGAGCCAGCTGAGTAGAATGAGGGGCCCAGTTTTAATGAATGTTGTGAAGGACATGATGAATATGAAAATGTTTTGCATGACTGCACATGTATAAACTATATCAAATTGCTTACTGCCTCCAAGAGGGCAGGGGGAGGGAGGGAGGCAGGAAGAGAATATGGAACTCAAAATGTTAGAAAATGGATGTTAAAAATTCTTTTAAAATGTAATGAGGGAGAGGGGCAGCTGGGTGGCTCAGTGGATGAGAGCTGGGTTTAGAGAGGGGAAGTCCCAGGTTCAAATCTGACCTTAGACACTTCCTAGCTGTGTGACCCTGGGCAAGTCACTTAACCCTCTTTGCCTAGCCCCTACCACTCTTCTGCCTTGGAACTAATACATAGTATTGCTTCTAAGGTGGAAGGTGAAGGTTTAAAAATGAAAGTTGATATAAAACCAAAAAGGCAGCAATAAATGTAATTGGGATGGAGCAGCCAGGTAGCTCAGTGGGTAGAGAGCCAGGTCTAGAGAGATACTTCCTAGATGTGTGATCCTGGGCAAGTCATTTAACCCCCATTGCCTAGCTCTTACCACTCTTCAGGCTTGGAAGTGATACTTAGTATTGTGTAAATACAAATTTGATACACCTGAACTATATTTACTTTTTTTTTTTTAAACCCTTACCTTCCATCTTGGAGTCAATACTGTGTATTGGCTCCAAGACAGAAGAGTGGTAAGGGTAGGCAATGGGGGTCAAGTGACTTGCCCAGGGTCACACAGCTGAGGCCAGATTTGAACCTAGGACCTCCCATCTCTAGGCCTGGCTCTCAATCCACTGAGCTACCCAGCGGCCCCCTACATTTACTTTTAAGTAATTACATCCTTTTAAGTTAAGTCCTCACTTGGCATCCTTAAGTTCTGGAAATAAATTTGCTGGAAACCCGCCCTGGGTGGGTGGGGGCTGCTCTCTGCTCTGAGCTCTCTCTCCTGGGTGTAAGGTCTGGGAAGCTTTTCTCTTTACTGAGGCTATTTTTTCCTTTGCTTCAAGCTATTGTTATTAAATCTTATAAAAAATAATACTTGGAGTAGTTGGATATTAATTTTTAATCTTCCCGTATGGGCCCTAAGACCAAAGGTAAGGGTTTAAAATAACATAAATGTATTTGGGGAAAAAAATACAATATTACTAAATTTAAAAAAAAATGTGGAGATCGAAACAGCAAGATTAGCTGTGTGGGAAGAGTGATGTGTCAAAGATCAGGAACCTGGAAAATGGGAAGATGAGAGCCTTTGACGGAAAATGAGAAAAAGGTAAGTTTGGGAGGAAAGATAATGAGTTCTGTTTTGGATATCTACAGGACATTCAGTTTTGAAATGGCCAAGAGATAGCATATGGGAGTTGTTAAGGATGCAGGAGCTGTGTAGGGAGAGAAAGGGGTTAGGACAGAGCCTTGCCACACTTAGTGGACAGGACGTAAAGAAGACTGAGAAGGCTTGGTCATACAGGTAGGAGAAGCAGGACGAAGCAGCGTCCCCAAAAACCCTAAGAGGAGGGACCAACCAGGGGAGGGAGAGCACAGCTTCAAATCTTCAAAGAAGTCAAAAAGGCAGAAGGCTGAGAAGAGGTCATCAGATTTGGCTAGTAGGAGATAGCTGGAGACTTTGGACAGAGTAGGTTCAGGTGAATGGAGGCAGAAGCCAAATTTCAAAGGCTTAAGGACAGAGATGAGACAGGGAACATCATTCCTCCTAGGAGTATGACCAAGGAAGAGACAAGTGATAGCCCTGAGGAGATGGCAGGGTCTAGGGAAATTTTCTTGTTGCTTTTGAAGGATGAGAATACCGGTCTGCTTAAAGGCAGCTGGGAATGAATGAAAAGATAGGGAGAGGGGGGCAGCTGGGTAGCTCAGTGGAGTGAGAGTCAGGCCTAGAGACAGGAGGTCCTAGGTTCAAACCCGGCCTCAGCCACTTCCCAGCTGTGTGACCCTGGGCAGGTCACTTGACCCCCATTGCCCACCCTTACCAATCTTCCACCTGAGACAATACACCGAAGTACAAGGGTTTAAAAAAAAAAAAAAAGAAAAGAAAAGAAAAGAAAAGAAAAGAAAAGATAGGGAGAGGCATAAGATTAGAAAGAAGTTGGGGGTGATTGAAGGAATATCTGCTGGAGAAGATGGGATCAAACACACATGAAGAAGAGTTGGCCTGGAAGAAGGGCCTCTGTGATCAAAGACTGGACAAAAGGGTGTGAAAGTAGGGGATGACATCAAGGGGTTCTTTGAAGGAAGGAAAAGGGAAATCATGGCAAACGGCTGCCATTTTCTCAGAAATGTGAGAATCAAGGTCTTCAGCTGAGGAGCTGGGGGAAGGTGTGCGTAGGAGACTTGAAGATAGAAGACAAAAGATAGCTTCTGTGGGGAGTGACATAGTGCCATTTGCCTGGCTGCAGAATTGCCCTGCAGAGTGATGGTATGACCTTGGACAAAACACGTACTCTGAGGGCCAGTTTTCTCATCTCTAAGAGGAGCAGGTTAACTTTGGTATCTTGGGGTACTGAAAAGAGTTGCTAGGGGGCAGCTGGGTGGCTCAGTGGATTGAGAGTCAGGTCTAGAGACGGGAGGTCCTGGGTTCAAATATGGCCTTAGACACTTTCCAGCTGTGTGACCCCGGGCAAGTCCCTTAACCCCCATTGCCTAACCCGTACCACTCTTCTGTCTTGGAGCCAATACACAGTATTGACTCCAAGATGGAAGGTCAGGGTTTAAAAAAAAAAAAAAAAAAAAAAAAGAGTTGTTAGCCTTGGAGTCAATAAGACCTGAGATCAATTGCCCTCTCCACCATTTGCTGCCACTCTGAGCCTCAGTTTCTTCATCTGTAAAATGATAATAATACATACCTCACTATTTTTAGGTTCAAATATGAAATAAATATAAAAAAAGCACTCTGAAAACTTTCTATATTTAACAAGATTTCCAAGTCCCTTTACATACTTGTTATATCTCATTAGAGCCCTCCAATCCCTCCATGAAATAGGTTATTATCCTCATTTTATAGAAGATGATGCTCAGAGAGGTAAGCATAGCTGGTCACAGGATCACACTACTGTTAATTATCAGAGATGGAGACTGAACCCAGGCCTTCCTGACTACAAGTCCAGCATTCTATCCACTATATAGCTTGTCAGTTCTTACAATTATCACCATTTGCCATCATCCCAGAGAGCTGTAGAATCATGAATAAAAGAGTTCACTTTCCTGGGTCTTAATCTTCTCTCACAAAACCGGGGAAGCGGAAGGATGATGTTGAACTTTATATTCCATTTAATTCAACAACCTGCCCTCAAGAAGCTTACCTCCTACATGTACAGAGAGAGAAATAAATACAAGGTAAATTCATGCTCTCTGTGGTCTCTTCCACAGCATGTGGCACCAGAGTGCACAGTGCTGAACATGGAGTCACGAAGACTCATCTTCCTGAGTTCAAATCCAGTCTCAGACACTTACTAGCTGGGTGACCCTTGGCAAGTCATGTGACCTTGTTTGCCTCAGTTTCCTCGCCTGTAAAATGAACTAGAAGGAAACGGCAAACCACTCTGGTATTTTTGCCAAAAAAAAAAAAAAAATCTAAATGGGGTCATGAAGAATTGGACATGACTGAACAACAATGTGGTCTCCTCTGATTCTAATAATCTGTGAATCAGCACAAAAGGATTGCTAGCATTCATAGAGATTTAATGTTAATCACCTCTGATCCTCAACAATCCTGGCAGGCAGGTGCTACTAAAATTCTCATTTTACAGATGAGGAAACTGAGGCAGACAGAGGCTAACTGACTGGATACTGGATTCAAACTAAGGTCTTTTTGACACCAGGCCCCATGTTTTCTCTACCCTACCAGCAAAAAGAAACAGCTGAGGCCTGGTTTACTGTAGGTGGAACCTTTACATTAATTGAAAGCAGGGTTAGTCAAGTACAGTATTTTGGTACCTGGAGGGAAGAGGGGAAGGAATAGTTCTTCAAAGCTATTATGAATTGGAGTCACCCTTAGCTTTGAAGGGTTGTCAGGGATTAAACTCGAACTTCTTGGCCATCCCAGGCTGGACCTTGCACAAGGGCAGCAGAACTATTCTGTGTTCTGCTCCACACTGCCAAGCCACCTCCTCCCCCTTGCCCCAGAGCAGACCAGACAACTGGAAGGACCAGAAACTGATAATCTGGGGATCTCCCTAGAAGAGGGCCCCAGCTAGGGGGAGGGTGAGTCTGGCCCTAGGCTTAGTAGACCTATGTGTGCCAGAGTTACACTTTCAAACCGGCCTCTTTCAGAATGTGCCTGGCACAGCACTCTCAAAGTCCAGGAGGGCAAGGTTTTGTAATACTCCTCCCCCACCGTGTGGGACTCCCCAGATAGACCCAGGAAACTCAGAGAAAGGTCCTTAGAACAGCGAACCATACCCCACTGACCCGAAGTCCTAGAACCAAGGTCTCCCCTTGACTCTTTAGCTAATCGGAGCCCCAAGGAACAAGAACCTCTTTATCTTCTTATAACTAGCTACATTAATACTGGCCCCAACTCTGAGGTCCTCCTTTCCAAGCCCCAGGCTGCTTGAGCCTCAGGAACTGCCTTCCCCTCCCCCAAGAAAGAACCTTTCTAGCCTTTGTGTGACTTTGGGCAAGGGTTGGTTCCTCCCTCTACTACAGAGAGAATACAGTTTCTGTGGTTCTGGGTTCTAAGGTCGAGGCTAGAACTGATATTCTCCAGTTGTGTGATTTGGGAGTCTGAGCACTAGAGTCGGTTTCTTCAAGTTCCAACTTCCATCGATCCGTCCCTATCTCCCACTTGCATTTGCCCCCTTGGAGTGGGGCTGAAAAATGGGGGTGATGCTGGAACTTTCCTAGCTATCGGCTCTTGGGCCGGTGGAGGAGTGGAATAAATATTGCAAGGATCCAAAAAGTACAACTGTTTCCATAAAATGCCCAGCCTGGAGCTAAGAGGCTCGGGTTCTAGTCTGGGGTGAATAAGCTGAGGAAAGCCTCCGTATCTCATTGGGCTTTTTTGTTTCTTCATCTGCAATGTGCGGTATGAGATGCAGTTTCTCAATTACTGAACACTTAAAGAAGGGACGAGAGGATCTCTAAGCGCCAAAGTTATGTGTCTGGAGAAGGGGAGCCAGGAGGATTTTTAAGCGCTGAAATTCTATCTGAAGAGCGAGGTCGGGATGAGCGCTAAACGCTGAAGTACCAGCAAGAGAAAGAAGTCCGGAGGCCCTTACCTGAAGCCAAGTAGTTCTTTTGGATACCCGTCACCTCCTCCAGCTTTCCCAGGGTAGTGGTGACAAAGTTTCTCTGTTCCATAAACCTGTGGAAGCGTTGCCTCAAGCTACCCATGGCTCTCGGAACCAGGCGGGGAGGGGAGGGGCCGGAGGGCAACTGGACCTGGGTCAGAGGGAAAACCTCCAGGGATCCTCCGCTGCTCTGCAGCGGTTCCGGTGGCGTCTCCCACTCCAGGCTCCCACTTGACCTCCGCTCCTCCCGATACTTTGGGCCCTCCCCTTACCTCCCTAGGACCTCATGGTCCTGCAACTGTTGGCGATAATCTGAATCCACCCCCTGGATATAGGATTGGCCAGGAAATCGAGGCGGGGCCCCAGTCGGCCCAGCCTTCCCACATTGACCAATGAGAGCGCTCAACGAACAAAGGAGGCGGGACTCTTCTCTTAGCCCGCTCCTGCCCCGCCTCATTCCTGGGGGCTCCGAGCGACCCTCGGGTGGGCTGGGAAGGAGAGAGAAGTGGGGGGTGGGGCCAGAGTCTCCGAGGACTAAGATACTGGAGGGGTCAGGCGAGGCCAGCAGGGCGACCACCCTTATATTTCTGGCAGTCCCTCTAGACCCACACCTGCCTGTCTCCTAGGTGAGTTCTCGTCCCTCCCATCCCTAGGCTCTAGCCAGATTAGACTTCTCCCTGCCCATCCCGCCCCTCTCCCCCTCCTTCCTAACTAATCCTTGGGTTTCTAAATTCACTATAAATCCTTGGCCTCTAGCAGAAGTGCCTCAGGGAGCCTGTCTCGTGCTTTCCTCTCTCTTCCCCCAGCCCATTTTACATTCCCAATTTCTCCTCCCTCAGAGTTTCGGGAAGAAGTCTCGTTTAATATTCTGCATACAGTAGGAACTCAATAAATGTTTGGGAATGCAATGAGATGTACCGGAATCTGGAGTCAAAAGACCTACTTCATTCAGCAAATATTAAGTGCCTACTTAATATGGCTCTGGGGCGAAAATAAAAAGTGCACAATTCCTGCTCACAGGAGCTTGTGCTGTACATTTACCAGCTGTGTGACCCTGGTCGAGTCAATTAAATTCCCTCAGCTTCTGCTTTCTCATGTGTAAAATTCGGATTACAATAGCACCTAATTCACCGGTGTCCATATGGAATCTAACCCTCCTCCCCCCCCCAAATTTGTAGCCAACTTCAGGAGTCTCAGACTAACTATAGACCTTAAAGTAGTTTAAAGGGGGATGGCTAATCCCATCAGGTGTTAAGTATCTCTTTTTTTCCACCGGTTTCTCCCCTTAGGCCAAAGTCCCTTAAGAAGGTAGCCCAGCCCTTGGCTGGATCTTTCCCTTTTGTGTTCCTAGTGAAGCACCTGCCCCTCACTGTTATTCCTAACTGGGACTCAATCCATTTTTCTTTGTTACCATTGTAAAGCCAATCAACTGTCCTCTCTCATCCTCCGTCCCCAGTTCTCCTAAAAAGGTATTTAAGCTTCCCAACTTTAATGGCTCTTTGGAGTTTTTCATATAAAAGGTGACACTCGCAGGGGTCCGGGACCAGAGCACCAGAGTCTGGGGACTCTGTGAAGGAGACCTAATAATGCACATCCCCCTTTTTCCCTAATTAAAAAGTGTTTTTTTCTGACTATTTAATAGTTCTGTGTTTTTTCCAGTTTAATACAGGGTTGTTGTGAAGGCCAAATGAGACACTACATGTAAAGCTTCTTGCAAACTTTAAAGCATTAAGTAATATTAGCTTTTACCACCTCATGATTATAAGTATGTGAAATATGTAACTGAAACACCAGGGTGGTAGTAATGGGATATTGGTAGGTTCGAGGAATGGTTACTCGGGGCCAGTATCAGAAGATAGCACAGAGTTTGGGAAGACCCACAGGCTATAGGTGACAGGCTAACAAATACAGTCCAGGCAGAGGTAACAAACACAGGGGTGGTTTGGTTTATTAAAACTAGAGAAGGGAATTTGGATAATCTTATCTAATATTCATTAACTAACCCTCCCCAGCAAATCTACAGTTGTTCCCTTACAGGAAGCCTTCAGAGAGATTTTAGCTACGCTGTCCTTTACCTACCTGCCTGAAGTCCCAGTCTCTAATATAAATCAACTCCTCTAACCCAAATACCCCCTTGGATGGTAAAAGAGATATTAAGGTTGGAAGTTAAGCAGGAACAGGGCTCAGGGAGGGGTTCTCATGGACAGATGTCTTAGATGATTCAAGAAGCCCTATAGATGTATCAGTTCAGCCAGCAGGAAACAGGAAATCCCAGAAACAGGTATGATGAGATGATATAGCAAAAGTAAAGCCACAGGAGAGAAGCCAAGCTCACTAGGTCCACTCCAGGAGGCCAGACAAACCTCTAGGCTAACTGACTATTAGAAACAGCTCAGTCACTTCTACAGAATTCCAGAACCTTTCCTGCCTCTGCTCAAATCCTCTCTTTCTTTATAACATATGGCACAAAGGAGACAGTTAGGTGGCTCTGGACAGAGACCAGGACTAGAGACATCCTGAGCAAATCACTTAACCCTGATTACCTAGCCCTTGTGGCTTTCCTGTCTTTGAATTGATACTAGGACAGAAGGTAAGGTCTGTTGTTTTTTAAGTATGCTAGAAGGAAGTGAGTAAATGTGATAAGAAGGCTACCTAGAGAACCTGGCACTTAGACCTAGCCCTTCAATTGAAGAAAGGCAAAAATTCTGAGAAGCAGAGATGGGGAGAGAATGCATTCCAGTTATGGGAGTGGGAGATGGGAGAGACATGAGCGAACCTAGGGAGATCATAGCCCTTTGGGCTGGGGAAACATCAGTCTGATTTAGCTGGAAAATAGAGTGCCTAAAAGGGGAATCATATAAAATTAGTAACATAAATGTGGAGAAGTAGGTTTGAGGCAGATTGTGGAGAGTGAGGAATTTGTATGTTACCCTATAGTCAATAGGGAGCTACTGAAAGTTATTTTTAGCCAGGGAGTGATGGTCAAATTTGGCCCCATGGGAGATGGATTATCTTGGCATGGGTGTAATAGATTGGAAAAAGTGGGGAGGAGCAAAGAACTCAGTTAGGAGCCAAAAACATTTATCAGCCAAAAACATTTATCAAAAGCCAACTGTGTACCAAGGACCATAAACACAAATGAAAATATATATACATTATAAATCCAAGATTATGGGATAGGAGAGGAACTAGGCATGGGGAGAGGGGAGTAAATCTGGAAAGGCCTCCTGTAAGAGGTGGCATTTGAAAGAAAGCTAAGGATTCCAAGAGTGGGAGGTTAGGGGGGAGTGCCTTCTAGGCATGGAATGACAGTCTGTATAAACGGCAAAGCAGAAGACTGTAACAGGAATTTAACAAGTTGGACCATTGAGTGGGAGCCATAATGAAGGTAGAGGGATAGAGAGGATGTTACAGGATTTGGCAAATGATGAGATGAAATTATTCAAAGAAGTGGGAACAGCCCCATTCCAGCCCTGCCTCTGGCTAAAAATCCTCCACCTACAGGAAGCTTTTCCTGACTGCCCTAACTTCTAGTGCCTTCTCTTTGTTAATTCCAATTTATCCTGAATATAGCCAGTTTGTACCATTTTAGATTGTTATCATCTGCTTTTCTTCCTCATCTCAAGGGCTCAGTGCATGGTACATGTTTATGGACTGGCTCACTGACTAGCATGAGCAATATAACTGGGCAAGTCAAGTCAATTCAATTTCCATGTGAGTTTCCTCTTAAAAATGGAGGTTTCAATATTTGCGTGGCATACAGTAAAGTACAATAGAAAAAAACTCAAGCAAGCCTCTACTGAATGGCTGAATCAACTTGCTCCAGAAGAAGCCTGGAACTAGGCTCAGGCCACTTGGGTTCGAGTCCTTGCTTTGCCATTAATTAAATGCTGGCTGGAAAGGACTTTTCCGGCTTAGAGATTGTAGTTTCTAGTCCATCTCTCACGTTGCACTGTAGAAGACTGCTGGGGCGTCAGAAGCGGGCAAATAACCGGTCCGAGGTCACACTGAGACTAGCAAAACCGAAACTCGAACCCGGTTCTATAGTCTTAAGAGTGGGATTGGGAGAAGAGCGGGGCGGACTAGAGAGTCCTATCCAGTTCCCACTCACCCGGTGAGTCCCCCTCCTCCCGGCAGCCCTCCCTCCTAATTAACCTCCACTCCCACCCAGGAGCACAGAGCTCCATTTTCCCGCCCCTCTCGAACGTCTCTCTCCCAGTGTGTAGTTCAGAGGCCGCACAGCCCTCTGGGAATGAAGCCCCTTCCCCTGGGGGGGCGGGGGCAAAAGGGTTGCCATGGAGTCAGCAAGAAGCGTCCAGGGGGCAGGGGTTGCTTTGCTCGGGTGCCCAGGGTGCGGGGCTGCTCCTTTCCTGCCCGGGGGCTGGGGCGGGGAAAGGGGGCATTTAAACGTCCGCCCTGGGGCCCAGAAGGCAGTTGGTCCTGCGGGTGGGGCTGCCCCAAGCTCCTAGCTACCATGCGGCCCTGCTGGACCCGGCTGAGGCTCTTGCTGACCCTGGCCCTGGCCTTGGTCCTGGCTCTGAACTTAATTCTGTATCTGCTCTTCGTCCTGGCCCTAGAGAAACCCAGCCAGGAACCAAGGACTGGCCAGGAGCGCCAGGGCCACTTCATGGCTCCCATCTATGTCAACAGTTGGGCGGTGTTGCTGCCTGGGGGCAGGCAGGAGGCGGAGCGCTTAGCCCTCAAGTTCGGCTTTATCAACTTGGGGCAGGTAGGACTTCCGGGAACCTTTCTGGGGCTCTGGGCCCCCGTGCCACCCTCTTCACCCTTACCTGGGCCCAAATTGTAGCTTCCCAGCCTTCTCCAGGGCTACATCTCCCTTCCTCCCCTTCATCCCCAGGCACACTGTTTCCACCATTCACCCACTCTACAGCCCTTTCCATATACCTCAGATCCTCATCCACTACTGTCTCCTGGCAACAGTAGCACAAGCTCCTTCACATACCCTCATACTTGCCCATCCTCCCTGCTGGGCCCTGGCCAAGTGAATTAACAAACAAGTGAATTATTGAAAGATACTGTTCCTCAGCTTTAGAGAATTGAGGGTGAGAGATAAACTCAGCTGGGGAAAAATCTGGGACCTCAGGGAATTTTCAGAGATAAGAGAAAATTGTTCACAAATCCAGATGATCCTAGGTAGCCACTTCTGAAATGGTCCTGGACAAAAGAATCCCTGTAGCTGTAGGGGAGAGAGGAGCCAGGCTGCCTTTGCTTAGAAACAACTGGCCTTGGGGCAGCTATATAGCAAACTTTACTCGACCTAGAGTTGGAAGGACCTGGGTTCAGATGTGATCTCAGATACTTCCCAGCTGTGTGATCCTGGGCAAGTCACTTAACCCTCATTGCCTAGCCCTTATAGCTCTTCTGTCTTAGAATTAAGACTAAGTTGGAAGGAAGGAAGGAAGGAAGGAAGGAAGGAAAAAGAAAGGAAAAAGGGGAGGGGAGGAGGGGAAGAAAAGAGAAAGAGAGAAAAGAGAGAGGAAGATAGAAAAAGGAAGAGAAAGAAAGATAGAGAGGAAGATAAAGAAAAAACTGGACTTGGCTAAAGGAATGAGAATGCTGGCAGATATAGAGAAGGAAGATGTTGAGCTTGGTTTTAGAGACTATGAAGTATCAGTAGGACATCCAGGTGGAGTCTGATTGGAGTTCAAGAGAGAAACTGCTAAGAACTACAGCCCTTTTCCCAAGTTATTTTTTTGTTTTTTAGTAGCTCAGTAATGTCTAGCTCTTCATATCTCCATTTGAGTTTTTTTTTGCTAAAAATACTGGAGTATGTTTGTTTTTTTTTCAAGAGTGGTTTGTCATTTTCTTCTTCAGCTCAGTTTACAGATGAGGAAACTGAGGCAGGCCAACAGGGTCAAGTGACTTGCCTAGGGTCATATAGCTAAGAAGTATCTGAAGTATCCAACTCTTTGTGACCCTATTTGGGGTTTTCTTGGCAAAGATACTTGAGTGGTTTGCTATTTCCTTCTCCAGCTCATTTTATAGATGAACAAACTGAGGCAGGCCAATAGGGTTAAGTGACTTGCTGAGAGTCTATCAACTGCCCCTCCCAAGTTATTACTCCTTTTTATTCACTATATTCCAGATGACCTGGACTGCCAGCTCTTCCACCAGAGCAAATGGGCTGTCTACCACCTTCCTGAGTCTGTTTTAGGATCACAGATATAGAGCTGAAAAGAACCAATGAATAATAAATGTTACAGGGAAGGAAACTGAGCCCCAGACAAGGATGTGGTTTACCTAATAATAAACTTCAGAGGCAAGATTAAAACTCTGGGGGCACCTAGGTGGCTCAATGGATAGAGAGCCAGGCCTAGAGATAAGAGGTCCTGGGTTCAAATCTGTCCTCAGATACTTCCTAGCTGTGTGACCTTGGGCAAATCCCTTAACCTTTGCCCAAACTGCCTAGTCCTTGTCACTCTTTTTTCTTAGAATGGATACTAAGGCAGGTTAAAAAAAATAATTTTTAAAATTAAAACATGTTTAATTAAATAAATAAAAAACATTTAAATTTCCTTTAGCATCACTCTATTTCTAGCCTAGCCTTTGAAAGTAAAGGTTTTTAAAACAGATTTAAACTCAGATCCTCTGACTCCAGAGCTAGTACACTTTGTATAATTCTCCTATCTGCATGGCAGTGAATAGAGAAATCTATGCCCCACCTGTATCCCAACTCCCCTCTGCCTCTGCAAATTTGGCAATGCTCACACCTACGGAAGGCTGAAAAGTATTCCCCCATGTGTTTGCTATCCCTTGAAGCTCCATTATTAATGCTAATACTTGCAAGTTGACTGCTTGATACATTAAAAGATAAATATTTATAGGACAGGGGAATTTTCTGGCACTGAAAAAATAACAGTGTTTGAAAGACAAAAAGAAAAGATAATGGAAGGCATGGAAGTAGAAGGAGTTGCCAAAGGATGGAGAAGAGGAGGTGGAGGATGGAGGCTTCAGGGATTTCTGTGGTGAAGGTCAGAAGACAAGTGGAAACAGAGGAGCTCTGTGTGAAAGTAGAACTCAAGTAGGATTTGGAGTCATAGACATTAGTGTTAGCAAGTCACGACTTTGGTGAGAGGGTAGCTAGGGGAACTCTTTCCGGCATTTAAAAACTCCCCTGTATCTTACACCTTTTTCTCTTGTAATCCCAGAAACATGACTCCCCCAGTAGGCATCACACCCCTAGCTCCATTCTAGGACTAAAAGGACTCTGCCTCATGTCCATTAATATGCTGGGGATGGGGTGAGATCTCCCTTGCCACTTGCAGAACCAACTTCTTTAGGCATCCATCACTCGGGGAGTTCTGTAGAACCCTTCTATGTTCAGTCCACAAGCTTTTATTAAGCCCATATACTCATCAGCAGGACAGGAGGAGGAACTAGGTGGCTCAGTGGATAGCCCTGGAGTCAAGAAAACTCGAGTTCAAATGTGACCTAAGACACTTACTAGCTATGTAACCCTGGGCTGGTGTATTGATGTCCTCCATGTTCCCTCACACTCCTTTGATGTTTGTTTAATCCTCTTTGACTCACCCAACTGTGAAAATTAGGAAAAACATTGTCCCAGAACTGCACACATTTCTTTGCACTGTCTTATCACTATTCCTTTCAATGAATATCAATTAACTTTTTTAAAAGCAAGAAAAAAACAAACGTAATTTAACTTCCAGGCAAGTCATCCACCAAAGGAAGGAAATGGCAAACCACTCCAGTATCTTTGCCAAAAAAATCCCATTGGACAGTATAATCCGTGGGATCATGAACGGTGCCACAGGATTGAATAGTAATGATCAGTAACAACAGTCTCCCCTAAAGTCCCTTCTTGGAGATTTTCCTAGTTCTTCTATCCCAGTGCCTTCCCTCCTTGTACTGCCTCCAACTTTTTTTCTGTTTCCAGCTTGTTTGTGCATAATTGTTTCATACTGATTCCAGGAGACTGTGAACTCCTCAAGGGCAAGGGATATATTTTTTTAAAAAGCTAAGCACATGATATAGAAAGAAAAGCAAAAACAGTCCCCGCCCTCTAGGAGCCTACATTCTAATGGGAAAGACAGCATGGGAAATAATTAGATACTTACTAGATACAGTGGATAAAAGGTATCTAGGAAGTGGCATTTGAGTCAGGAAGACCTGAGCTCAAATCTGGCCTCGGACATTGGCAAGTCACAACCCTATTGGCCTCAGTTTCCTCTGTCAAGTGGGCTGGAGAAGGAAATGGCAAACCACCCCAATATCTTTGCCAAGAAAACTCCAAATGAGATCATGAAGAGTGAGACATGACTGAACCACAACACAACTACAACGAGGGGAGCTAGGGATTCTGAGCAGTGGAGGTGAGAAGGGAAGGCATTCAGACAGGGGAAGATAGCCTTATAGCAGTGCAAAGAAGAGATGGAGTGTGGGGTGTGAGTCTAGCCTAGCACATGGCACACAGTAGACATTTAATAAACATTTATTGATTGGTTGAAAAGTTTCAAGTGGGCCTGTCTGGACTCTGAAGAGTTTGTGAGGAGGACTAATACCCCTCCTTCCTTTCCTAGCTAGTGTCCTTGAGAAAGCTCGTGTCCTTTCCTTTGTCTGTCATCTTAACTTTCGGTAATTGGACATCTGACCTCATCATTTATCCAAAATTGCTCTCCTAAGTTCCTAATGATTTCTTAATTGCCAAATCGAATAGACTTTTCTTGATTCCCCTTCTTTTGGACCTCTCTGCAGGCTTTAATCCCATCCATTACCCTCTTCTGGCTCTCCTATTTCTCTGATTGCTCTTTCTCCATCTCCTTTGATGGATTTTCAACCAGCTCATTCTTGGTAGGGTGCTCCCCTCCCAAGGCTCTGTCCTGGATTCTCTTCTCTCTGTATTATTTGTGTACTTGTCAATCTTAGTAGCTCCCATGGGTTGATTCATTTATTATCTTTATGCTGAGGATTCCCAGATTTGTTTATCTGACTCTGACATCTCTCTGCTGACATCCAGTCTTACTCTCCAACTGCCTATTAGATATCTCAAACAGGATGTCCCATAGACACCTGAAACTCCACATGCCCAAAACCAAATACATTGCTGTCATGGATTCCATTATTTGCTTAGTTATCTAGGCTGGAAACTTAGATATAATTTGTGACTTCTTACTCTCTTTCATCCCTGCCCCCTCTCCCCCGTACCCAATTTTTTACCTAATCCTCTTGATTCTGCCTCTATAACTTGTCTATATTATCCCACTAACATTGCTAACACACTACCTTCTGGTCTCTCCCCACTCCAGTCCATCTTCCATTCAGCTATCAAAGTAAGTGACTTTCCTAAAATTCATGTCAAATCATGTCACACAACATCCTCTCCCGCCCCTTCAATCATCTCCAGTGGCTCCCTATTCTAGGATCAAATATAAAATCTTCTGGTTGTTTTTTTTTTTTAACCCTCACCTTCAGTCTTAGAATATACTCTGTGTTATTGGTTCCAAGGCAGAAGAGTGGTAAGGACTAGGCAATGGAGGTTAAGTGACTTGCCCAAGGTCACACAGCTAGGAGGTGTCTGAGGTCAGATTTGAACCCAGGACCTCCTATCTCTGGGCCTCGTTCTCAATCCACTCAGATTCCCAGCTGCCTCCTTCTGTTTGTTGTTGGCTTTTTTTTTTTTCAGGTTTAATTTATTTTATTTCTTTTAGAAAATTTTCCATCCCCTTCACCCCCCCCAAACACCTCCCCCCATAGCAGATGAGCATTTCCACTGGTTTTAACATGTATCATCAAATCAAGACTTATTTACATATTATTGATAGTTATATTGGTGTAGTCGTTTTGAGTCTGCATCAACCCATGCGTTCAAGCAGTTGTTTTTCTTCTGTGTTTCCACTCCTGTAGTTCTTCCTCTGAATGTGGGTAATGTTCTTTTCCATAAATCCCTCAGAATTGTTCTGGGTCATTGCACTGCTGCTAGTACAGAAGTTCATTACATTCGATTTTACCACAATGTATTGGTCTCTGTACAATGTTCTTCTGGCTCTGCTCCTTTCGCTCTGCATCAATTCCTGGAGGTCTTTCCAGTTCACATGGAATTCCTCCAGTTCATTATTCCTTTCAGCACTATAGTATTCCATCACCAGCATATACTACAATTTGTTCAGCCATTCCCCAATTGAAGGGCATACCCTCATTTTTCAGTTTTTTACTACCGTTTTTTACTACCAGCTATAAATATTTTTGTACAAGTCTGTTTATCTATGATCTCTTTGGGGTACAAACCCAGCAATGGTATGGCTGGATCAAAGGGCAGGCATTTTTTTATAGCCCTTTGAGCATGGTTCCAAATTGCCATCCAGAATGGTTGGATCAGTTCATGCTCAACCAGCAATGCATTAATGTCCCAGTTTTGCCACATCCCCTCCTGGGGTTTTGTTCCTGGAAGAACAAAAGATCAAGAATATCAAGGGAAATAATGAAAAAAAAATGTGAAGGAAGGTGGCCTAGCAGTACCAGATATTAAGCTATACTATATAAGGCAGTGAGTCATCAAAATAATATGGTACTGGCTAAGAGACAGAAGGGAAGATCAGTGGAATAGACTTGGGGTAAGTGATGTCAGCAAGATAGTGTATGATAAACCCAAAGAGCCCAACTTTTGGGACAAAAATACACTATTCCACAAAAACTGTTGGGAAATTTGGAAAACAATATGGGAGAGATTAGGTCTAGATCAACATCTCACACCCTACACCAAGATAAATTCAGAATGGGTGAACGACTTGAATATAAAGAAGGAAACTATAAGAAAATTAGGTGAACACAGAATAGTATACTTGTCAGATCTCTGGGAAAGGAAAGATTTTAAAACAATGCAAGTGTTAGGAAAAATTACAAAATATAAAATAAATAATTTTGATTACATTAAATTAAAAAGGTTTTGTACAAACAAACTGCAACCAAAATCAGAAGGGAAACAACAAACTGGGGGAAAAATCTTTATAACAAAAAATTCTGACAGAGGTCTACTTACTCAAATGTACAAGGAGCTAAATCAATCGCATAAAAAAAATCAAGCCATTCCCCAATCTATAAATGGGCAAGGAACATGAATAGGCAATTTTCAGATAAAGAAATCAAAACTATCAATAAGCACAAGAGAAAGTGTTCTAAGTCTCTAATAATTGGAGAAATGCAAATCAAAACAACTCTGAGGTACCACCTCACACCTAGCAGATTGGCTAAAATGATAGCAGGGGAGCGTAATGAATGTTTGGTTTTTAGAACTCTTGACCCTTTCATCCCTTTCTGGTCTTATTACATTTTACTCCTCTCCAGATGTTCCATGACCCATCGATGCTGGTTTCCTGGCTATTCCTCCAAAGAGATACTCCATCGCCAAACTCCTGACATTTTCATTGATTGTCCCTTATGATTGGCACTCTGTCCCTCTTCATCTTCACCTATTGACTTTCTTTCAGTCTCACCTAAAGTCCCACCTCCTTGAAGATTTTCCTAGTTCTTCTATCCTAGTGCCTTCCCTCCTTGTACCGCCTCCAACTTTTTCCTGTTTCTAGCTTGTTTGTGCATAATTGTTTCATACTGATTCCAGGAGACTATGAATTCCTCAAGGGCAAGGAATATATTTTAGAAAAATTTTTTTAAACTCTTACTTTTTGTCTTAGAATCAATATGATAAATTGTCTGAGGCAGAAGAGTGACTAGGCAATGGGGGTCAAGTGACTTGCCCAGGGTCACATAGCTGGGAAGTGTCTGAATCCAGATTTGAACCCAGGACCTCCCAACTCTGGGCCTAGCTCTCAATCCACTCAGCCACCCAACTGCCCCTGAATATTTTTTTGTCTTTCTTTGTATCTCTATCCCATAACACAGTGCCTGGTACATTTGTCCAGTCATCGTTTCAGTCCTGCCTGATTCTTCATGACCCTATTTGGGGTTTTCTTAGCAGACATACTGGAGTAGTTTGCCCTTTCCTTCTCCAGCTCATCTGACAGATGAGGGACAGAGGCAAAGATGGCTAAGTGATTTGCCCATGTGCACCCATCTAGTCTGAGGCCAGATTTGAACTCATGAAGATGGGTCTTCTTGATTCTAAGCCCAGTGCTCTATCCACTGCTCCACCTCACTGCCTGCCTGGCACATAGCATGCACTTAGTAAGTGCTTCTTGAATTGATCTGGAAATGTAGGTCAGATTCAGATTTTTCAGTACCAAACAGAGGAATTGTATCTGATCTTTGAAGCAATAAAACTGTGGAGCAGATATTCTTAAGCCCAGGGCCTCTGAGCTTCGTTTTGCTTTCATATTTTGCTATTTTCCAATATAATTGGTTTCTTTTGTTATCATACAAATTTTATTTTATTCATTTAAAAACATTATTCTAACCTATATCAGATTGTTTGCTGCCTGCAGTGGGGTGGGGCTAAAGTTAAGGAAGGAGGGAAAGAATTTGGATTGCAAAAGATCAGAAAGCTATTGTTAAAAAATCCTTTCTACCTGTAATGGAAAAAAAATAATAAAGGGAATGAGTTGGTTGGAAGAAATAAAGAAAGAAAGAAAGAAAGAAAGAAAGATAAAAAAACATTCTTTTGAGGAGTCCAGAGGTTTCACCAAGCCTGCCAAAGGGATCTATGATAGAAAAAGAACTCGAAGAACCCTGGGACTAGAGACTTCTGGGCAAGGAAGTAAATATGGAAAACCTCATGCTTTGGGAATGTCATTTTGGCATCTGTGTGGATGGATATGAGTTACATGGGTGGCTGCATGATACATAGAAGAAGAGAGAGATTTGAGACAGGAAAGCCTATTAGGAAGCTATTGTGATGAGTCCAGACAAGAAGTAATGAAAGTTTGAAGGGGAGGGTAGTAGTGGTATAAGTGAAACATTTTTTCTTGAGACCTAATTTGAGACATGTTACGGATGTAGAAAGTGAAGGGAGAAAAGGGTCTTTATTCTTGGAGGAAGGGGTAAAGGAGAATGAAGAGTCAAGGATAACTGCAGTTGTGAACCCAGAAAGGACAATAGTGCCTTCCAATAGAAATGGGCAAATTAAGAAGAGTAGATTCTGGGGAAGAGAGAAAAAGTCCCATTTTGGTCACGTTGAACTCTAGATACCTTTGGACTCCAGCAGGCAGTTGAAGAGGCTGGGCTTACATCTAAAAGAGAGACCAGGCAGGTTCTAGACATGTGGGAGTCTTTGGCATAGAGATGATTATTGAACTTGTGGGAGCCTGAAGAGGTCATGAAGTGAGATGGCTCAGGATAGAAATTAGAGCACAGGACGCCCATGTCTTCATGGATGATGGCTGAGAACACCAAGAAGGAAAATCCAGATCAGAGGAGAAAAAGAGAGCATTTTCCTGAAAACAAGAGTATTCTGGGTAGAGCAAATGATCGATCGTGTCAGAAGCTGCCCAGAGGTTAAAAAGGATGAGGATTGGGAAAAGATCATCAGAAATCAGTAGTAACTTTGGAGGGAGCAGTTTCAGTTGAGTGATGAGGTTAGAAGCCCAATTGCCAAGTGCTGAGAAGTAAGAAGAAGAGAGAAAATGTGTGCAGACAGCCTTCTCTGGAGTAAGCTGTGAAAGAGAGGAGAGATATATAGGACAATGACTGGTTAGGATGATAAGATCTAAAGGGGATTTTTAAAAAAAATTTAATTGATTTAGAAGATTTTCCCATGGTTACATGATTTATGTTCTTTCCCTCCCCTCCAGTAGCCAAAGCACAATTCCACTGGGTTTTACATGTATCATTGATCAAGATCTATTTCCATATTATTAATATTTGCACTAGGGTGATCATAAATGGGATATTTTAAGGACAGGGAAAATGTGGAAAATTGTACACAGCAGGGAAGGAAATGATGAATATGATATGACATTTCTATATTCAAAGAAGGCCAGAAAATGGATATTACACATGTGAAACCACAAATCCACTATACTTGTTTCTTTTAACACAATTATCCTTTCCACATTGAGGTCATTAGAGACATGGCACTCTCAGGATCTGGAAAATCTGTGTAAAATTTTTGGACTTCCCTTCATATCAGAAAAACCTGAATTTTTTTCTTTTTCTTTTATGGGGTATTCACAGAACCTTTCTTTTATTGGATGTTCACCTTATGAGGTGTAAATTTTGGATTCATTGCTCATTTCTGAGTTTCTAAATGTTTTCTGTGTCATTTGCTAGCCATTGTTATGTCATCTGCAGCTTCCACAAAACTCCTCCCAAATTTCCATTTAACTTCTTATGCTGATGCATGGTATATCAAAAATCTGAGGGGGAAAGTCACGCCGTAGAAGGGATAACTATTTAAATTTAATATGGTAGTACTGTCATTGCCCTGCTTGTCTATGTGACCCTCTGAACCCTGCTCTGGTTTCTTCTGTCCAGTTTTTGTTTCATGATATTCTTTTCTTTCATCTCTTTTTTTTCCCCCCATCATTATCATTCTCCATCACTCTCCCCAACCCAAATAAAAGTCTTCCCTTGTAACAAAGTGTAGTTGAGAAAATGGATTTGGGCTAAACCTATTCTTCTTCCTAACCGTGACCTCCTCTAGTCCCCCTAGCCCTTAGTGCTCTCCCTTACTCTAATTTCACTTTCTTCCCTTCCTAGATCTTGACCAAATAGTTAACCAGTCCAACCTTATACAGTCCACTAGTCCTGTAGGTACTCATAGCCTGCCCAGCCTTAGCCCCGGGTTGCCCCTGCCATCTTTCTCTTCCACTTTTACTTCTGTGCTGTCGAATGATATTAGAAGAAATCACTCAACCAGGGCTGACTGGGCTCACTAAAAAAGCATTTTCTCTAATTTTCATTGGGCCTTTTATTCTTTCCCTAACCAATTTCATTTTTGAATTCCCTAAAGTTGCTCTTCTAAACTGTCTCTTCTCTCTTCATCTTTTTTTTTTTTTTTTAAATTCCTTAGCTTCTGTTTTAGAACTGATTCAAAGTATGGGTTCCAAGGCAGAAGAGCAATAAGGGCAGGCCATTAGGGTTAAGTGACTTGCCCAGGGTCACACAACTAGGAAATTTGAACCCAGGACCTCCAAAGAAGCCTGATCCTCTATTGGGTAAGCCATCTACTAGCCCCTTTATTTCTCCTTCAGGAGGTGAGTAGCATGCTTCACCATCGGATTCTCTGGAATCCAATTGGTTGGTCAGAGTTCTTAAGTCTTTCAAAGTTATTTGTCTTTACATTATGGCATTGTATAAATTATTCTCCTGGTTCTGCTCTTTTCACTCTGCATCAGTTCCTATGAAACCATCCCTTTTATCAATTCTTATAAGAAAATAGTATTTCATTTCACTCACATATTGCTATATTATGCCAAAATGTGTTCAACTATTCCCCAGTTGATAGATATCTCCATTTCTAGTTCTTTGACACCACAGAAAGAGCCATCATCAAGATTTTTGTATGTCAGGCCTTTTCCTTTGATCTCTTTGGGACACATGCTTTGAAGTGATTATATATAATATATATATATATATATGTATATATATATTTAAACACTCATCTTCTGTCTTATAATCAATACTGTGCATTGGTCCCAAGGCAGAAGAGGGGGGTAAGGGCTAGGCAGTGGAGGTAAAGTGACTTGTCCAGGGTCACACAGCTAGGAAGTGTCTGAATACAGATTTGAACCCAGGACCTCCCATCTCTAGGCCTGGCTCTCAATCCACTGAGCCACCCAGCTGCCTCCCAAACTGATGTTCTGCCTTGGAACTAATACATATTATTGATTCTAAGACAGAAGGTAAGGGTTTAAAAAAAAAAAAAGTGAATGAGTATCCAGGAAGTGGGGGAATGTCTCTCCAGCTACATCTGCTCTCCTCCACCTCCAGCTTTCACCTGAGTTTCCTCCTTGATGTCCTGCTGGCATCCCATTGTAATCCATCGTCTTCCCCACGAACTTGCCTCTTCTCCAGGCTTCATTACGTCCTCCCCGTCCCCTGAGCTGGAAACCTCAGAGTGCTCTTTGCCCGGCATCATCCTCCAGCATTTAGATAGTGGCTAAGTCCTGGAGATCTTTCTCTCCACCTCTTCTCCCTGGTTGCATGGCTGCCATCTTAGTGCCATCATCAGGTTGTCTTCGCCTCCCACCCAAGGTTTTGTGGCGCCTCCCTTCGTGCTATCTCATTGCTTCCCTCCCATCTGGTCTTCCATGGAGCTGCCCAACATCCTCTAAATGCACGGATCCGATGGAGTCACTCCCTTGCTCTAAAGCCTTTAGTGCCTCCTTGTGGCCCAAACATCAGACACACATACCTTTCTTAGCCTGAAATTCTTTAGGCAGATCTACAGTCTGGCCCAGTCTGTCTTTCCAGCCTTATGTAAATTAAAAAAAAAAAAATTAAAACTTTCTTTCGGTCTTAGAATCAACAAAAATCCTTTCATTCCAAGGCAGAAGAAGCACTATTGGGATGATGATGATTATTATTGGTAATTGGGATTAAATGACTTGCCCAGGGTCACACAGCTAGGAAGCCAGATTTGAACCCAGAACCTTTCATCTTCAGGCCTGGCTCTCTATCCACTGAGCCACCTTGCTGCCCCCAGCCTTATTTCATAGGACTCTTTTTTGTACACTTGCTGTTTTAGTCCAAGTGAATTATTGGCTGGTCTTTGAAGGCCATCCATCTAGTTTTCCAACCCCTTCATTTTACAGAGGAGGAAACTGAGGCAGAGATTGTGATTTGCTTTTTATAATTCTTATCTCCCCTAGAGGCTCAAGTCAGTGCCTGGGTGTCCTTGAGCAAATCCTTTTTACCCCTTCTGGCCTTCATCTTCTCCGCCTGCAAAATGAGAGGTTTGGAGCAAGACCCCTTCTAGTGTTAGATCCAATGAGCCTTCTTCCATCCAGCTTTAAAGCATTCTCTCAGCCACCCAGTTTCCTAAGGCGCTTTGCCTGGATCTCTCCTCTGCCCCCTCGTCTCCCTCTGCCTTGTTTCATACTTACCTGTGTATGGGAGGATATCCCAGTTAGTAAGATATTAGCTTCTTAAAGGCAAAGACCAGGTGTTTTTTTTGTTTGTTTGTTTTGTTTTGTTTTTATCTTTGTTCCTACAGTGCCTAGAACTGAGTAGAGAGTTAAGAAATATTTATTGAACTAAAGTGTGTGGGTGCATGCATGCATTAACCCAGCCACCTCACCCCCATGGGCTCCTCATCTCCTATACACAGACACCCACAGCTCCCTCCTGGGCACATCTGGAGGCCCAGAAGGCCCCTCCATATGGAACGGCTTTCCAGAAACACATGGCTCTGACTTCATTATTTACTTGACAGCATCACCCCCGCCTGTAAGCTCAGAAATAGATACATACAACTCACACACAGCCTCGCTCAGCTGTTTCCTATTGCTTCCTCACCCTGATTTTCTCTTTCCCTCCCTCTGACCCCCCCATACCCAGTCCCAGAGAAATAGCAACCCCCCAACTCCTAGGCAGTCAGTGGAACTCGCTGCTGGGTGCCCAAGCAGAATCCCAGCCTGGCTGGGGAAGGGAACCAATGGAAGGGATCACCCTCAGAAAGCTGGGCTCCTTAGCACAGGTTAGGCTCCAGGAGGTGCAGAGTAATGTCCCAGGGGGCGAGGGGGATGCTGGGCTGCCTTTCACTGCCATGATGCCCAGAGGAGCTATTCCCCAAGCCCCAGCTCCTTTGGTCCTGTGGCTGAGCCTTTTTCCTTGCAGGTCATCCAAGGCCGGCATTATTACCACTTCCAGCACCGGGGGGTGGCTTCGAGAGCTCTCAGCCAGCATTGGGGGCACAGCCTGAGGCTGAAGAAAGACCCTAAGGTGAGTT